>NW_027466892.1:62500-145000 GCF_046128005.1 Genypterus blacodes | reverse complement strand
TTACTTTGCTATGACCTTCCTGCTTAAATTGCTTGGCTTCTGTTATTCACAGTTTGAGATTTACAGAGAAGAACGCTGCACCGCTCAGGCGCCCAATAACTGGTGACAGAAACTCTCTGACCCGGTTGTCTGTATATCCTGAGCTTAAGTCTGAGTGATGGTTGGTTGTCGATCTCACTGAACAAATGTTGAAGCGATCCCATCCTCACCTGCATCCAGGTGTCACAGAGGTTCAGAAGAAGAAGATGCAAGCAAATCCTGATGAAACAAAGAGAGTTGATCCATTTAAACCCAGCAGCTCACACTCCCCTGCACGCTCCTGCTCGTTGGTCGAGCCGCGTTGGGAACCGTTCAGAGCCTTTCCACGACATCATATCTGCTTCCTGTGTCACTTTCTAGCCTCCAGAACCAAAGCTGCTGCTCTGGAACAAAGGAGCGTTGTGATAAACGACCACATGAGGAGAACCTGCTTCATTAGAATGATGATGATGCTGGATGGCCCCAGAACTTTGGCATGGGACTCTGGGTGGACCTTGCACAGGCTTGCATGCTCTTTGATGTCTCCTGATCTCCTTCAGGGCCTGCAGGAAGAGGAGAGAGGCAGGCGGAGGAGGAGGAGGAGGAGGAGGAAGGTCTGAGAGAAAATACACCAATATGGTTCAGTCAGGAAATCCAAGACAAATTGGAAACTTCACAAATAGTGAAGACATCAAATCAAAAGAGAGAAGACACAGAGACACAAGAGAGCAGAGAGGTTCAAGAGGAAGAACAGGGACTGAATGTGTGAAAGAAGTCCAGTTCTGAGACCAGCTGAGACCTGCACCAGTACAGGAACGTGTGTGTGTGTGTGTGTGTGTGTATGTGTGTGTGTGCATATGTTCAAGAGAACAGAGGACTTTGAGCCCAAATAGCCTGTTTGGTTGGTTGGAGCTGCAGCAGAGTGTAATCACAGCAGAAATGGTGATGTAAGAAGCCTCTTTACTCTTTTACTTCATTGAAGACACAGAGCGCTTCTCTTTCTCTCTCTCTTTCTCTCTCTCTTTCTCTCTCCTTCTCTTTCTCTGTCTCTTGTCTTGTGACCACAACACAACACGCACAAAGAGGATGTGCGCTCCTGAGACCTTATTCAAGTTTCTCTCCCTCCACCCAGCAAAGAGGCTTTCACATTGTCCCTCTCTCATTTGCGGCACATAATAGCGTCTGGAAGTCTCTGTGGTCCATTGTGGAGGACGGGACTGGTTGTCCATTTGGAACATCTAAAATACTGGGAGGGCTTTAATCTTTCTTCATTATTTTCCAATTTGGGATAAATGTGCTCATAATACCTCTCTTTCTTATAAATGAAACTCTTTGACTCTCTCTCTCTCCTCACCTCATCTTCCCCTCGCTGCACATTTCACCTGCTTTCATCTTTGACAGAGGACAAATAAGTAGTCCAAGTGTGTCGGGGCCTGGATGTGGAGAGAGCCGGGTAATTGAGTTGATAAACACGAGTGTCAGGGTGAGATCATTGTTCCGGCTCGTTCAGGAGCCACTTAGGCCAATATCAACCTGCACATTAGCATATTTCTCTTATTTACCATAACAGGGAATTGACCCGGGCAGGGCCGCCTTGCATAACAGTGATTGTGTTGACAGTTAACGGTGCGTTCAGGGTCCCGGCTCTGATCAGCTGCTGCCTGAGCGTGTTCTCTGTACGGCTGCGTGCCCGACCGCAAACGGGCAAATAGATCAGAGAGGAAAGATTTAAGATGCAAGGCCCGTCTGATTCTGCAGCAGACCTCATTTAAAAGTTAGTATAATTTACTGTGATACGCTGTGGAGAAATAGGTCACAGGAAATATCTGTGCCTTCATCTGACCCGGGAGGAAGTTACCACTGTGACCGACACCATCGGTTACAAGCGCTCACATCAGCCTCACCACGGCTGGAGGCTGAGGCTCGGACAGCGGCGGCCTGGAGAACAGAAACACAGTGACCAGCAGGAGGCCTCAAGGTTCAGAACCTGAACCAGAAGAACCAGGAGAACTAGAAGAACCAGAAGAACCAGGAGAGCCAGGACCAGCAGCAACAATCAAGGATGTGAGGATGTTGTGATGAGATTCAATATGTTACTGCATGAATAAATGAGGCAGTGTTATTCAAATATAGATGGAAAAAGTACAAGCTAATAAAACTCCACAACTGCACGACTCTGGAAGTTGGAAATAGAAGCGAGCAGTGAATCCTCATTTCACGGCTGTGGCAGTAATGTTGATGAAATAGCTTCAGTTTGTAATGAGCTGATTTCCATGGTGGTCCAGTATCACACACACACACACACACACACGCACTCACTCACACACACACACACACACACACACACACACACACACACACACACACACACACACACACACACACACACACAGGCACACAGGCACACACACACACACACACACACACACACACACACACACACACACCGACACAGACAGTTCTTGTTTGGAGTCGCATGTTTTCACTCAGTTTAAAGAAAATAATGAAACACTGCTGCTGCTTTTCAAAACAAGAGCAACAAATATATTTAAGAAAAAATATATAAATACCTTTGACTGAATTAAAACAGAAATATTAAATTCAATATCACATTTGTCTCCATTTAAATGGACAATATTTGTTATTATAATATTTGATATATTATAAAATTAGTTTTTTTAATATTGTGGATAATCTATGATCAATATCAAACACACACAATGTGAAGGAGACACAAGCAGAGCTCCTGACCTTCTGCTGTATGTGAGCTGGATGATACAGGAGCCAGTGTGTGTGTGTGTGTGTGTGTGTGTGTGTGTGTGTGTGTGTGTCTCACTCTGACTAACCAGGGCTTAAACAGCCACAGTTTGTCCTCCTGATGGGCTGGGATGTAAACATTCTGCTTCCTGTCTATGCTTTGAATATTTATACTCTTTCTAAACCCTGAGAATCCTCGGCCACGCCCTCTTCCATTAGTTATGAATATGGCTGCTCCCTCTCCTAGGAAAGCATATTTGTGTCAGTGATGTTTACTTGTTTCATGCAAATCAATGGAAGATTGCAGCAAGTATTCATCTCTGTTGATGAAGTGCAGTGGAAGTCCAGCGATGTGTCGGGCGTCTCCTTGGTGATTGATCACTTGTGGAAGGAGTAAACAGGAGTTTAACCCCGTGACTGCCCTCCATGGGACTCAGACAAGCATGGGTGAGCTCATGGAGGTTGTAGTCTTCACTTTCCTCTCTCTTCCCTGGCTCATGTCCAACCTGCTGACAAGGTTTCATGGATATTGGTCCATATTTTGTGGAGTGATCTTCCTGATGAACAGACTGAAGCTCCTCCAGCTGCACCTCATGGATCAGAAACATCTGGTGGAGAAGGAAAGTTCAGACAGACGACCTCACTTTAGAGGTTTGGATTGATGGTTTGTGAGCCACTGACTTGAAGTGCAGAACACATCTTCATCTTCATCCTCATCAGGCGCCCAGGGTGTGAAAGTGAACCTGACTGACCTGCAGGTTGATTGACAGGTTAGAGGTCTTTTCTTTGTGTGCAGGCTTCTCTCTCTCTCTGTTGTTGCACAGTGATCCTCGAGTTAGAGGTGTTGACCAATAATCCATCCCATAATCACAGACACAATTCTGAGCTCTGGGGCGATAAACCTGAGTCACAGCACCTGAGGGCCTCACAAAGACTCACTACAACCACACAGGAGAAACATCTAGCAGGTCTTTATGAATTTCTTCAAATTCTTGCTTTAATGCTTGAACATGAGTTCATATCAAACAGCTGTCTGATGATGTGGAGAACAAAGAAGCTGTGCAGATCCTAGCAGCATTTATGAGTCAAACATGCACCTGAACCTGTCTGACTCATTTACATTCTTTATTTGTCAAATTCCACGCAGTCACATCCGATCCCAGTCCTCCTGCCCTGCTTCAGATGAGACAGGAGCTATTTGTGGGCTCTGTTTCTTCTTTTAATGCTGGATTCTGCAGCTCTGTGTTCTCTGCAGTCTCATCTTACAGGCAGGATGAAGTGTGAGCATGATGGGACAGAATGAGGAGCATAATGAAGGTAAAGGTGGATGAGACAGAAGCAGAAGCAGAGCCGGTGTAAGAGAGCAAAGGGGAGGGGAAGAAAAACCACCACACTTTGAATTAAGCATTCATTGAAAAAAAATAAGGATCTTCAGTTCCTGGGTCTTAATCTTTAGCTGGGAGCGCTGCAGCACTAAGCTGAGGTTTGGGATGACAGGTCCCCCACCTGGACAAGCTTGGACAATGTCTCCGCTGTGTCTCATTTCTGTGGGAACAGACGGCTAATCACGTCCGGAACCAAAGGCACCTGGCCTATCTGCCTCTACATTTGGTGGGGGAATCAGTAAAGAGGCTAAACCTCACTTTCATGCTTGTCTTTTATTCACGGTAAGTGCTTATCGAAAGCGAGCTGTTGCCACTGCCCCATCTTCCCTCCCACAAGCTCGCAGAATGCTTGACGTAAGTACAGCCAATCTGGGTAAATACCAATCTCTCCTTACTGTCACTGCTGGCATATTATGCCCCTGAGGGAACATTCTTTTCATAATATCATAAGCTGCTTAGCGGTGTGCTTCTATTTAAGGCATACATATTAATAGCTATAAGGAAATCATATTTGAACTGTTCCCTGCAATCAATGTCTTTGGGTTTGCTGTTATACTTTGTATAAGAAGGTGCTAATAACTTGAAGGCTCTTACACTGGGCCATCTAAAGCCTTTGTAGTGTAAAGACTCATCTTGGCAGCAGTGTGTGACAGATCATAGGACAAGGTGCTCCAGAGGTTTAGGCCCTCAAATCACAACCTCAACGCTTTCTTCCCTCCATCTTTTCACCGGGGAAGAATGAGGAAGATGAGAACCCAGCAGCAAAACTTGTAAGACTAATGCAAAAAGTTCTGTGGTGCACAGGACAACAGCCAGTTTAACACTTTCCCCACAAAGCAGGATGTGCGTATGTGCAGGGAGGCGATACAGTGAGCCGGGCGCCCGTGTCTGTGTGTGTGTGTGTGTGTGTGTGTGTTTGAAATCTGTAAGAGGCATGAAGTGAGGTGAATGTGAATGTGAGGCATTGGGGGGATTTCTGGAGAACAGGCAGATTTACTGTGAAATATATGAAATAATATCAGTTCACTCCAAAAATCACCACATTCTGCCTCAAAAAAACATCTTGTTCCCATTTTGATACATTTCCTGTTCAATTCAAGCGGCAGCAAAGCTATTTTGTTCTGACGGCAGAAATGTCATACGTTCACACGACACACACGTCAAGGTCTAAGTGGAAATGCAGCACTTTCATTCATTGTAGCTTAATGATGTTATTGCGTGTAGACTGAAGAAGGTTTAAGCAGTCACCCCACTTCCTCTTACTCTTTAGCTGAATTGCAGGATTAACACTTCGAGTGTAGGTTTGGAAAATTAAACTGTAATATATTCTGAGATCATTTCCTCATCAGTATCGTTCATTTCCTGGTGAGCATTCAGATTTTTTTGTGACCTTTTTCATAAAACATGGCTCCATTATGGCTGTAAGCACACGGAGTGAACAGAATTGTAGTATTAATCATTTGTTATATTTGAGAGTAAAGGCAAACAGAGACACCATCGTCTGTTTCCATCAGGACGGAGCTTTTTAAAGGAGCACTTTTTTTTCTTTTTTTTTTACACCTTTTCTTTGTGTGTGTTGTTTGCTGACAGAATCAATATTTCATCTCTTCACTTCGTTTCAGAGCATTATGTTGCAGGAAGTGGCGTTTGAACGTCACAGAACAAAAAGAAACAATATGGCACAAATATTCAACCTTCAGCTCAAACGCTCTCCAGAGATGAGCGTCAGTATCATGTTAGAATGATTTATTCTGATATTGTATACATTTAATTCATCCTGGAGACGGAAGGCTTGACTCCATATTTATGAGAGGCGACGTGAGCGTGAAGTCACGAATAAAAAGGACAAAGAATTATCAGAATTTTTCCTTTTTCTTTTTTTTGACTTTCCTTTTTTTTTATGTATGTGTACAACATTACAGTGGAATGTTTAGAACGCTGAAGAAGAAATACTGTTTAGACATTTAAAAAATATTTCCATCCAGGATTTTATTTTATAATATTACTCTCCTCCCAAAATACATTTCTTGAAATGAGTATAAATATGTAAAGGAATAGATTTCCACAGTGAAGCATTTATCAACAGCAAATGAAAGACAAATTCACAGGAAATTAAAATAAAGATCTTTAAATTCTAAAAACAGAATGATTATTAACAATATGGACATGAAGGATGTTTACAGAAACAGAGACATTTACTGTCCGTGTGGGCAAAAGCATAAAGCTGCAGACGCAAACAAAGAGCTGCACACCGTGCACACTGAGCTGCAATGGGCCAAAATCTAAACCCCGAGCTGAAACACACAACAACGGCACGGAGAAATGAAGAGGTGGAGGTTTGTAGAGTCAAAGCGACTGACATTGTTTCAACACTTTGATGTTGTAAATCAAAGCCTCATTAATGATTGAAACTATTCCATGCAGATGAAAAGAGAATAGCGGATTATGGCTGCGGTGTGAAGTGGGATCCTCCGTGCCGTGCCTCCCTCGGCCAGCAGGGGGTGCTGGCTCACAGCGCATGGCCTCTGCGGGGCTGCAGGCCGCAGCTCTCTGAGCCCAGATGAGCGCTTCAATTGTGGGGATATTTTCCTCTAAGCCTGTGGTTGACAGCAACACAGTGCACTTATTTAAAGCAATTTCAAACATGTCGTGTCTGACAAGTTTTAAATCCTACTTAACACCCCGTAACAGCAGAGAGTTTACTGTCAGAATTAAAGAAGAGAATTCTCAAAGGGGAAGAAATTATCGCTTTCATTTTGTTCAGCCCTGTTGTTTATAGAGGACATGGCAGGATGTTTACCTAGGGATGAATATATTATTACCTCTTTGCTACGCAGGGTTTTCATCCTGGGAAAAAAGGCTTTTTAAAAGTTTACCTTGTATTTTTTTAATTGCTGCCATTACAGCAGGAGGAATAAAGCAGCAGCCGCTTCAAACTCACACGTTTCTATGGAAATAAGTCCTGTAATGTTTCATATTGAACACATTGATGATCCAGCACACAGGTTCCTCCTCTTTGTTCACTTTGTCACCGAGCGTTTGGCTTTTCTCTTAAACAAAAATACAATTATTATTCACGCACTTTCCATTTCCACGCATTCAGCTATGATTCCTATTTAAAGGAGACATTTCTCTCAGTCTCTCTTTCTCTCTCTCTCTCTCTCTCTCTCTCTCTCTCTCTCTCTCTCTGGATAGCACCTTGTGTTTATTTTAGTGACTACACAACAAAGCATTTTATTCCCATGAAGACGTAGGCTAACAGATCGAGGCCTGCCTGGTGTCGTGCCTGCAGAGACGCTTCCTCCGCTCAGATTCCTCCTTCTTTATCTGCCCCCAAAAGCAAAAACAAATCACCAAATGTAACAATCTCCCTCCTGTCCTCCTTGTGATTGCATGTTAGGCAGCGAGGTGATAAGCACACTGGTACGTGTTGTTGCTGTGTGAAAGACACCCTTTATCGGCTCATACCTCTGACTTGTGCTTAGTCTAGTCAGCCAGAGAAATATGACGGGAATCTGATAGGGAGCGCTCCCATCTCAACATCAGCGCAAGTGCTCGCTTAGCAAGCCAATGTTTATGCTTCCCGGCCTTATGTTCTCAAGGGAAAAATGTCAATAGAGTGTTAGAGGGAAGGTCTCAGCGACGAGGCGGTGTCCTATGAGCCAGGCAGCAAACACTCTGCAATGTGTGGCATCAGGAAATCATGGCTTTCATATTCCTGTGGTTAAATCAGGGGAATGGAATAATTACTGGAGAGATTTTCTGTTCATTCAAATGAATTTGAGTCTGTTTTATTATAAGAAATGAACATTTATTGATCAGAATTTGATGATGAGTGAGTCTGTAATGATCAGGAGCAGGAGTGACCTCACACTGCAGAGTGTGACGTGTGTCTCACAACATTAACACACACAATATTCATGTTGTTGATCTAATCTGGGAATTCAAGAGTTGCCATATTCCTAAAATACAAAGATGTGGACGTTGTGCTCGCCGCATCAATACAGTTTTATAAAGATGGCCATCTGTCATTGTTTTCCTTGTGGAAAGGTTTTTTCCTTGATGTCCTCACCTTATCGGGTGGTCTTTGAACGTCTCACCACCTGAGCTGCATCCGTCTGTGGAGCACCTTTGATTTTCTGGCTGTTTCAAGGTTTTTTAAAAATGACTGGGGGGTCTGGGAGAAAGCTGAACCGAGACATTTGTTTCCAGATATATTGCCACCGTCCTGCTTGTTAGCTGTGCAGAGTAAACGCTGATGTGGATAGGGGTGTGTGGAGGTGGAATAAAGGAGATGCTATCCCGGCTAAATGAGGGCCGATTCACACAGCATAATGAAGGCCGGACCCATGGCTTCAGCGCTGATGTGTATCTAAAAGGCCTGGTAAATACTGAAGCTTTATCTGGAGATATACATATCCCCTGCAACCACTGGCCTCCACATGAGGGCCACAGCTATCTGCTGCATCACTTTGAGTCTTTTTTCATCTGAAAGGAAGGGAAAATATGATACTTCATCAGTTTAACTCTTTCAGATTTGGTAGGAGATTCCTTTACTGTCACATTCAACAAATCATTGAAAATAAGAGGTGACATCGAGCAAATTCACATCTCATTACGTTCTCATTTAATAATACCTTGCTTTATCACAAAGTGTCCTCTTTCTCTATATAATATACATCCTGTACATCAGCCAACATGCTAGATGAAGACCAATGATAGTGAAGCTGCTCTTCTTCTCTCAATGTGGAGCCACAGGAGCAGCAGAGTCGCTGCCTCCTGTTCATGACCACAATTCATATACAAACACAGCAGAGAACTTCATTTTGTATTTACATTTATTTGACAGGGTTTGTGACATCTGGCCGTGTTTGTTAACGGAGCCATGTTAAAGGAATGAGAGCATTAGTTAGTGACGTCTACAATCTGTCTGTTCCTGTGTTGTTGATAATTTGCATGAAGTGTTTTGAGTGTCAGCTAAAGCCAATGACATCATATGTTTCCTTGGTATAAAGGTACATTACAACACTGTTATATTATATATATATATATATAAATAAATATTCATATTGTCACCATATGTATATTTTACATTTACAGTGTGGTAGTGTTCATTAAATATAAATCTAGTAGAAGGCTGAAGAGCAGATTGAGTGAGGAAGTCTGTTCTTTAAAGAGTTAATCCCTTATTTGATGTTCAGATGATGATAGTGGAGCGCTGCCACGTCCGTCATACATACATAAAGAAGTGTTTCATTAGGTAGAGATCTGGTGGTGGTTTACCTTTCATTTGAATAATTTGAATAAAAGCAAGAGAAGTTCATTAGAGATGAGTTAAAGATGTTTAACTCCACAGAATGAGCTCATAGATACTATGGCTTTATATGAGGGATGAAGAGCGTTGATATGTGTATGAATGCAGAGTGAGCGGGTCAAAGCAGTGAAGTGAAAGGAGGCGTATAGAAAAATCACTTTGTTGTTTATAATGTCACTTTAAAATGAATGCAGCAGTAATAAAGTGTGGAGCTATAGAATCATTTTACTATCAAATACACAGAATGAAGAGGAAAATATTCTCACTTAAAGTTTCAGGATCTCTAACATGAACGTGTCATTAAGTCCAATATGTCCTTTAGAGACATGATGTGCCCTGTGTGTGTGTGTGTGTGTGTGTGTGTCACAGTCTAATGTAACCAGGGGACCAAAGCTGGATGGAATAAATATATATTAATAGACATATTCATTTATTTATACATAAATATAATTTTTAAATGCCATTATATAATAAGCAGTTTTTGCAGAGGTAAAATATCAAATGTCCATGTTCGTGAGAGGCAAATATGGGAAAGCTTTCTCATCATGTTGTTATTGTTTCAGGGGTTTTATTTGTAATGTAAATGAAAAGAATGAAGAAATGATGAGGAGGAGGTTTGAGGTTTGAGTTCTGTTCCATAAAATGATGACCAATAATGCAAGTAGAGCTTTATTAAGTATTACAATTAATATCAACAAACACTTTGTGACCATACAGGTGCAGCTGCTTGGTTCTGTGAGTGACAGAACCAAGCAGAGAAACGTCTGGAGCCCTGAGCCCTGAGCCTCAGACTCTGAGTCGGGCTTGGAGACGTGCCGCTGGAACCTCTTTGACCAAACATAAAAAGTTGTATTATATGAATGTAATTTGTGGGGGATTTGAGGGAGTCTTTACAGCGTTTTGTACATCGCCCATGTAGTTGTATTTCTGATACATGATGTACAAAGGCCTCATCACATTGGGGATTTGCAGATGTTTTGCTGTCTTGTGCCAGCACAGGTTCAACACCTGCTGGTCTGGGATCCCTGCTGTAGGCAACAAGATGCAAAGAGATGTGGAAATGGACAGACATAAATAATGAGTCAGCCTGGGTCATCCCTATTTAAGCCCGATGGAAATCAAAGTATTGGTTGCATGGAGCAAAGACCTTCGCCATTCAGTGCCAAGGCCCTTGGCTTAGATGGTGCAAGTTGTGTGTCCTCTACTGAACAGATTGTTTCTTTTTCTCCTGTCACTGCGATTGAGCTATTGCGGAGGTGAAAAAAAGAGTAGGAGAAAGGTCAACTGGATGTGAAGCTCCCATTATCAGCAATCTTCCCCTGGCCTCCATAAGCAGCTTGTTTCTAAGCTGCAACCTAGCCAAGCATGAAGGGAATATAATTTCAGCCAATCTCCTGGTAGCACGGGTGCACAGAAAGCCATTGTAAGGCCGGCAAAATAGTCACAATAGACTCAGTGGCCCTCCTGATAAAGATCTGCATAGGTAATGCCAGGGCAGCAATGAAGGCAATTTTTGCTTCCTCACATTAAAGGGAAGTACGGCCACCGTCCCCCTGTGAAAGAAAAGATGGATAGGGCTTTTTGTTGTATCTAATTATAAGTGGTATGGCACGGTGAAAACGAGAGAGAAATGTGCTATCAGCCTCTTCTTCACTCTTTATCTGGCAACATAACCTGCAGCTTTGTTTGGTCTCCCTCCCTAAACTCCAAACATGCGGCCACACATTTGCTACTGCTGCTGCTGCTGCTTATCCTGTGGAGGGCTGGAGCTCAGAGTCCACTGGGTGAGACACACAACCAAAGCTGTTTCATCTGTCTAAGTCACCTAAGACGCAGGCGTGTGGACGGCGGGAGGAAACACACGTGGAGAAAAGGGAGAACACGCAAACTCACGGCTCACAACTGGTCAGCACATTCTAACCAAGAACTTTCCTGCTGAGTCACTGAGTAGCCTTCAACCAAACAGACAGGTTGACAGTCAATGAAATAGTAAATTCAGTAAATTCATTTTATTTTAGTACATTCTGTAAAATAAACAGCTGACCAACACATTAGCATGTAGCAGCAGGACTGAAGCTGTACAGACTGTAAGAATCAAACCTCTGCCAGTGGCCACAGTGAAGATTTGTGTGAAAGAGACAACACAGAGTGATGAAGAAGGACCTGAAGCCTATCAGCATTATGACTACAGTCTTATCAGCATTATGAGTCCAGTAGCATCAAGCTAGTATCCATCAAACCCAATATTGGAGACCGGACAGTTTTCACACTTCACACACATAATATTCCATTAAAATGTAGGATATTTAACCCTCTCTGGTTTAAACTGTAACACGTATAGTTCTTTCTCTGGCTGCCTTGAGGCGACAAGTGGTCTTGAATTGTTGTTAATTCTATGGGAGGAGTGATTGTGTAACAGATAACAGAAAACAGCACACATCATTTCTTGGTTATTCATGGTTTCAGTTTGATGTTGTTTTACAGTAGCAGAATAATTAAGGAGTGTTTAACTTTGCGTATGACGGAGAAGATGAACTTGTAAAAAAAGATAATAGATACAAGAATTGCTGACAGGCATTGAGGGGGGCGACTCCATCCACCTGCAACCGAGGGGTCCTGACGGCCCGGGGAAGCGCTGCTGATGTGCAGGTGAGCAACGTTCCCGCTACAAACACAGGCTAAGTGCTTTAGAAGGTAAGGAATGAACACGGCGGATAAGAGGAGGAGGTAATAAAGCATCCATTTATTATGTTTGTAAAAGTGCGCAAAGTGGAGCAAAAGAGCGGCTAAAGTTACGGTGGTGATGCTAGGCGCGGAGGGGGCGTGGTCAGGTTAATTAGGAGCGCTACGTCAAACAAAGATGATTGACAGGCGGAAAGGTGCGTGTGCTGTGTTTACAAGGCATGATGTCATGGTGTGTTTATGCCGTTAAACAATGTAGTTAAACAAACAGACACACACACACACACACACACACACACACACACACTGCAGCTTGTTGCCTTCCTGGCTCACCTGATGAAGTCATCCATGCTCAGATGACTTCATCTTCAGAGTACAGCCACATTGTGCCTTAAAACAATGTGTGATGCTTTTTAATTACCCAGGCCTTTCCTCCTACTCTTCCTCTTCCTCTTCACCTGAGCCTCTTGTCTCTGTGTACCTGCGTGCTGCGCCTTAAGCAGGACAATGAGGATGTTGCCTTCTCAGTATGTTTAGTAATTATGTTGTGTCAGCTTCATCCATCTCGCTAAAAAGTCTTCACCTGCACAAATGTACGCTCCTTGAGAAGAATTCAGCTCTTAGCTCCAGAGACACGGCCCTAAAACAATACAGGGAATATAGATGTATATAATTAAACCTATTGCTTCATTTTGCAAAGGGTTAGGGGGATAATAATGCTAAAAAGGAGCAGCTGCATGAATGGAAGCTCACAAGTGTCTGAGCACAATGCTGCGGCCTTGACTGAGGAAATTATATGAGTAGTTGGAATTATGAGCTGGAGAGACTTTATGACAATTCACAGCTGGAAATATGCCAAACATCAATATCTTATAAAGATATGATTGGCTGCTTCTGACAATACTTCAAAACCAATGAGCGCTCCTAGATTGATTATATAGGAATGTAAATAACACTAAACACACCTCACACTTCAGATAAACATTCATGCTGTTATAAAAGGCACCTTAAGACATTCCAGTCTCTTATTGGGGGAAAACTGAGTCTTTACACGGAGCCTCCCTGTGTGCAGCGACCAGGTCCCTGCAGTAAAGTGACCCTGAACCTGACATCATGTGTTCAACTCTACGCCTGAACCTTTGTCTTACCCTCCCTAACCTGTGGGCCTGTGTGTTCTTCCTGCAGCCTCCCTGTGGAGCTCTGAGCGGTTGATAGATGTGTGCATCAGGACACGGTGGAGGAGATTTCTCTCAAACATGTCTCCAGTCAGATTTTTGGTTTTCTGATGCAAATTTGCAAAAAGGGAAAAAAACAGCCCCTTCCCCAGGATGTTAGGAGCAGATGATGAAATGTGACAGATGCTGCAGTGGCTGAGGAGAGGAGAGGAGAGGAGAGGAGAGGAGAGGAGAGGAGAGGAGAGGAGTTGGTTGGCAGCCAGCAGTCTGGAGTTTCAGGGTTTTCTTCCACCCACTGATCTCTGCCACCTTTCTGTGACTCTTCACTACGCTTGCATGCTGTTGCATTGGTTCTTCACAAACACAGGAGCAATTTGAGTCCAGCTCATTTTTACACTCATTAATCGTAGTTGTGATGTTTACGTTTTTTACGTTTTCTGAAAAAAAACACGGTGGATGTGAGAACTGTTATTTGACTGAATAGATTCCTCACCACAGAAATGAGCTCCTCATACTTTAGTGTGGCACATTGTCCTGGACATGTGGGGGAAGAAGAGGTGTGAAGAAGAGGCAGAACAGGATTTTGTTTCTACCCAAGTCATCTGGGAGAGAACAGAGAAGCATGGCAGATAGAGACACACATCAGTCTGCATGCATCTGAATGAGTTTGCACATTGTGTTAGAGCTGCTGTGTAAACATGCACATCCTTTAAGGACTCTTGTTCTATATGTGTCCATGTTCTTGATCATTGATCTGTTGATCCACCTCTACTCCTCTCTCCTGCACAGCTTTCCTGTGGAGTAAAAATAGATCATCAAAGGTTCACCAACTTCAGATTGGCAGCGCCCACAGTCAAACTGGTGAGTGTGTTTACTTTCATATCTGTTAGCTGATGTCAACATGTGGACTGAAGGGAGTGACTCATCAGGACTGAGCTTTACAAATGTGACAATGTTCAATCCATACCTCCAATCAGACCAGGGACACACGTGTGCCACCCTTATCAGGCACGGACAAATGTGAGGAGGATGTTAAATAAGTAAGTTTAAGGGAGCTTTGAAGTGAACTCACAGACAAAACATGGGGAGGTTGTGGAATTCCACAGCAGGTATGAAGAAGATAAAGTGTTCAGGATCTGTAAAGTATCACTTCCAGCTGTTGTACACCCCACCCGAGCTGTCTACAGTTTAAAGTCTGTGTATTGTCTGATCCAAAGGTGCTTATAATGGAGCGCGCTGATTGTAGCCACAATACAGATTCCATCTCCTCCTTAATCTACCACAGAATCTCACATCCCCAGGAAGATGAAGCTGTACACTGGAGAGAAACGTTGAAATTCCATTTTTACAGAGATCAGGCACACTTCACCCTCTGTAGTTTAAAGTCACTTTGCAATTTAGAAATTTAATTGAATCATTTGTCATTCACTTGCCAAGTTTGGTGAGGTTCATGTACCAAAGTTTGGATTGTGAGCAGCTGGACATTTCTCTTAAGCCTGGCAGTTTTCTTCTGGTTTCAAGAAAGTTGTGTTCATCTTGGGGGCTAGAGCCTTTCACACTTCTGTAGAAACAAGCCAGGCCTTATTTCAGGGCTCACTGAAGGTCCCAAGTGTTGCTTACATGTTTATGTTCACAAGCCACAACGTGCCATCCTGTTTGCCATGAGCACACTGTCCAGTCAGAGTGTTTATGTGAAGGACGACGGCGTATAGAGAGGAGAATGTTTGGGTGCTGGAGGTGAAGGTGTTCTATGAGACGGTGTAGGCTGTCCACACATCATGCAGAAAGATGAAGGTGTGTTTAGGAATGTGCCAAGGACAAAAAAAAGGGTCAATGTCAACAGTGCTGTTGAATTAGAAGCTAATTATGTGAAATCAGCTTTATGATAGCAAGTCTGAACTGGACATAATGAAGCATGTGTGTGCTGTAGAAGGATCTCTGAAGCACTCTAACATGATTTGTCCTTAACCAAGACAGACAGAGGCGCTATCTCCCTGCTTTTGTTTCCTTCCTCTTTACTGGATTGCAGGGTTCACTGGAAGGGGGTCACCATTTTGTATCAGCATTGTGAGAAACATACTTTTAGAGATAAACCATTTTACCCTTGGTAGAGGAAATGGCCCTGTGCTCACACATCTTGTGTAGCACGAGAAAAGCCACATTCTCTCACACTGGGCTGTCTGCTAGAGAAGAATGCTGCTTTGCTTGAGGTAAGGAGAAGCAATGGCCATTTAATTAACCTTTCCTGCCTCAATCTGCTCACAACACTTTTGCCTGACTCCCTTTAATAGTTTAATGACCTTGCTGTCAGTAAGACTGAGAAGGACTGAGTCAAGGTATGATTTAATTAAAATGCTCCATATGTTTAAGACTCTACCTACGGAGTTGCAGAAACACTGGGGTTCCTCGGAGTGACAGAGGTGACCCCAGCACTGAGGTTCAATATGACAGCGTGCAGCTCAGAGTATAAATAATTAGCCAGGGAAAGCAAAGGAAAGCAGTCTTTGAATACAGCGGCTGTAGGTTTGTCACTGGTGTAGAGGAGTTTGTTCAGTCATTGTCCACTACTGTTGACTTTATCCAGGGTTTGGAGCGAGCATGGCTGAAGGTTGGGAAGTGACTGAAGGGGAGAACATTAACTATACACTACACACACACACACACCCATTATCCTGTATGTGTGTGTGTATACGTGAACTTTCCCTTCACTCCACTTCTTCACTTTGCGGCTCACTGAAATGAGATATAATAAGACTAATACATCATTCATACCCTTCCCATGGAGGACGAGCCGGATCCTGTGGTCAGACACGTCCCACTGCTGAGAACTCTCCTTTCCAGTGAACATACATGTGTAGTTTAGCAGGATCAGGCGGAAGTATCTTGTGTTAATATAATTACTACTTCAACTACAGAGCCCATCAGCTGCTGCTTTGGTCTTGTTTGTTGGTCTCTACTGGTGCTGCTCATCGTGTGTGTGTGTGTGTGTGTTTGCTTTGCTGTTCTGGATTGCATGCCACATGTTTGCAGGCTCAATTACCACTCACACTCAGCACACGGCTGCCATACAGACACTGTAAGGACATGTTTACATTCATTACAATGAGGATTTGTATTTTTCACCATGGCATCATCCCCAGGTTAGGATCTTGGAGATGTCCTTGCTGGGTACGACCACCGGTGTTAGTGTCCTGCAGACAGGACTGTAGATTCCGTGTGACATTAAATGAACTCTGTGCTTTAACATGTACCTCATTATCATATTGTAATATGTCAGATCCTCTATAAGCATGCAGGAATCTCAAACTCAAAGGTCCTGAATAAATGAATGAGATCTGTGCTGTAGTTTGTCCACCTGTCAGGTTGATGACATGTAACACACACAGCCTAAACACACTATGACGTAAGAGGCTAACATGCTAAGCTCAGGTCTATGTGCTCACAACATTACCACAAAAAGATCCCTCTGTGGTTTCCTGTGTGATCGGTCCTCTTTGATACCACGTTTACTTGGACCAGTATTGTTTACTAAGAGAAAACACAAGCTAGTGTGGAAATGAAGTTCTGATGCCATAGCCTGAGTGTGCGGCTCAGAGAGTGATGGAAGGCTGCCAGCTCAGCCGTCACACACACCACTGGGCTCCTGATGAGAGGGAAATATCTTCATCATAGTGGAGGTGTTCCTGGGTTTCTATAACCATATGATAATCCTCTTTCACACAATGATGATAATAATCATTATTATGGCAGAGGAGTAGGGGGCAAGGAAACTGGGTGGAATGGAGACTTTGCTACATAATCCTCCTGCCTTGAAAGGTTAAATACGGATTTGAATATTATGATCTCCCACTATGAAAATGATAGGACTGTGTTTGAAGAAACTGTGCTCATTGTGCTCCTCACCTTATGGAGCAGCAGGTGCACCACAACCAGAGCTGTGTTAGTGCATTAGGAGAAACACACACACACACACACACCCTCACACCGTCAACACAACGCACAGCTGCTGAGGAAACAAGCGACTGAGGGAAAGAGAGGGTTAAATATATACATGGTGTTCTTTTTGGAAAGTCTCTGCAGCTTTCCTGGTAAAACCATCTGCTCAGTGCTTCCACTTTGACCTTCTGGAACACTAGGATACAGGATATCATCCTTTATGTATAGACTCTCCCTCTCCTTTAGGAGAATGGACCTCCATCCCTCCAGCCTCTCCTTCCCGTAATGCAAAACAGGACCAGTGGTCAAGTCTTGAGTCATGGAGGGGAGAGAATCTGTGCCTGCACCAAGACAGGCTGAGGTTGATCCTCCACGTTGCTGGAGGGGAGTTCCAACCTGGTCATCCTCTTTTTCAGAGTCTAGCTGTGGGAGAGACCTTTTGGTTTGTGACATCCTGCCACAGACGGGGGGGGGGGTATTTTGTGATAAGGAAGATGAAATGGCTTTGGGTCTATAAGGGGAATTCCAGGGTACACAGTCATAGTTTGGCCAGAATCAAACGAGTGCTGAGAGAGAACATCATTGTTCTTTTGCACTCGTTGTTCTCAAAGGACTCTGCTTAGCTAGCAGGTGCTAACACTACTGGAAAAGTGACTCCAGCGACTGCTCATGAAATCAAAATGATTCAGGCAGGGACATAAGCAAGTCCATGCTAATCTTGCTGCCCACAGCAGATAGCTGCTAGAGCCCCTAGAGCTAGAGCTTTAGACGCTCGTGGCTCTACATACTTCTTGTATAGTGTACAGTATATTGCTGAGATGGGAAAAAGCTTCCTGACTGTCAAAATCAACACTCTAGCATTGCCTTGCGTGAACTGAGGGTAGCTAACCGCGCCTGGTAGCTAAAGGCTTCTGGTAGCTAATGAAAATGCCCCTCTGCTTGGAAATTGCAACTGAAAAAGTTGGTCATGATTTTATACCCTTGATTTGAGAGTCAAGGTCACTTCATCATGGCTGCTCACCCTGTAAAGATACATGACAATACATTCACAGAGATACTGGCTGTTCAAATACCTTACAGTGATTGTCCTCTTATTTTTTGGAGTTGTTAAATATATTAAATGTTGTATTTATCTATCAAATTGCAAGCAAAACAGAGCCTTAGTTTGAATGGTCCATGTTGTTTCAGGTCTGATGAAGGCAGCATAAAGCTTCTCTCCCTTCTTTGTTGAAGTCTCCACTTACATCACTCCACATGTGTGTCTTTGTCCTCACTGAGCTGTGAGGTGTGTGTTGGTACCACCTCATAAACAAATATTAAGTTATAAAGTGTCATCAATAACCCCATAATGTAATGCTAAGCTAATAACACAGCATGCATGCCTCTGACCTGATCTGTTTGATCTTAAACCTGGAGCAGATTTCTACACACAGCTTCTCCAGCTGCCGTCTGCTGGAACTGCACACAGAAGCAGATTTGTTTTTATTGCTGACCGGGTTTCCTCACTTGGGTTGTGTTATGTTAAGGTTCATCTTATTGTTGTGCGTTGCCACATTTATCTCAACACATTTCAGTAGTAAACTATTTTAGTAAAAAAAAAAACCCATCATAATCATAAATGATGTTTGTTATTTATTATTTAATCTGATCATTTTAGTCCGATGCTTTTCTTAGGGCAAAGTAAAGTCAGAACAGGAGGGATAGTCTGCCTACATCCTCAGAGAGAGAGGAGGAGAGAGGAGAAGAGAGGAGGAGAGGGAGAGAGGGAGAGAGGAGGAGAGGGAGAGGGCTGTGTAAGCGTGTGAGTGTGTGTGTGCACATGTTACTGTGCACACAGTGTGTGTGTATTAGGTGAGGCTAGCATGTGCATTGCTGCAGTGCTGGTTGTGTAGTTTGTGCCAAATTTCCAACATGATTTACATTCTCAATGTAATGTATTAAAACGTTGACAGGGCAAAAGGGATTCACAAGATGCTGCATTAGAAACTCAATTTCTGTGATGAATTGCCTGAAGCCACTGAATTACAAACTGCTCCCTTCCACCTTCCCCGACTTCCCCCCTCCCATGGCTCAGAAGTTTTTTTTTGTGTGTGTCAAAATCTTCTTAAACCTCCCTCTTAATCTGATTTGCTGAATATGAGAGTGTGAAAGGATTTTCTGACTAAAAGGCATTCATTTTTCCTCTTGTTGTGCTTCGCCTTTTCCAAGTGCTGGGTCAGTAATATTCAAAACTTGCTGCTTTGCTCTTGGACTCCTGTGCTCCACTCTGGTTGTCTTGGGCTTATGGATGTTCTTTCCACACCCACTCCTTGGTCATTATGTGTGACTGGTGAAAGGCTGCCACCATACTAAACTAAGTGTAAGCATTATTAACTGAGTACTTTAGATTGATGATGACATATATTCATATAGGGTAGAAGCTCTGGGTTATATACGGCTGCTAGCTCTGTACTGTTTCAGCACACACACACGTAGCACCGGCTAATGTAGGCCTACGCCCCACTGGGTGGCGCTAAGCACTAGATAGTAACATCCGTAAACATCATATTCAAAC
This sequence comes from Genypterus blacodes, assembly GCF_046128005.1. NCBI lineage: Eukaryota > Metazoa > Chordata > Actinopteri > Ophidiiformes > Ophidiidae > Genypterus > Genypterus blacodes. The sequence continues at coordinate 125,179 of NW_027466892.1, read as the reverse complement.
ACTATGTGACTTTGACTGGATAGAAATAGATCAATAAAAATAATAAGCAGCTTGTATCCAGTATACCAATACCAAGACTTCTTTCCTGAGCATTTATGAAACCCAACATTCTTTTCATAACTCCAGCAAGACTGTGAGAGTTTGGGCCTTCAGAAGAGATAATATGAGTTCTACTTAGACAAGAATGCAGGGAAAACCATTCACTTCATGAGTTTCTCTATTGAAGATCATCCAATTTACAATGGATGATCCGTCATCTCAATCATCCATGTTGTAACCGAGCAGGGAGGTTGAGGGCCGGACCAAAATGTGTGTGTGTGTGTGTGTGTGTGTGTGTGTGTGTGTGTGTGTGTGTGTGTGACCTTTTATGTAATTTTCCTCAGGTAATCCTAAAGCAGGTTAGCTAAATAGGAAACTAAGCATGTCCAGTATGTGCGAAAATGAATAGATAACTCAACTAAGCTAATATTCTAATGCTTTAGTAAATACTCTATGTACCCTTGTAGCTTAATGCCTTTAAGCTTGGACTGAGTCAGTTCCTGGTCCTATGTGGGCTCATAAAGCCGTTGGAGACAATTGATGAGGCCCAAAGCTCTTATTTGGTTGTTCCTTGATTCTCATGCGACATGGGAAATCAATCTGGTCCAACATCTTTGAGGAGAATCTCCAAGCATTTATTTCTCCTCTGAGGACCGAGGAGCGAGTATCATGAAGGCTTCCTGGACCGGACATGAGCGAGGCAACATGAAATGATCCTGTGCAGCTTTTATAAGTCAGACACAGACAGACACACCTGGTCTGTCTCTGGTGCTACAGATCCGATAGAGCGTGCTGCACTGACGCCATCATAACAACGCTGCATTGATCCAATCTGGAACAAACAAGCCAGGCGTTACAACCATGCTCATTACCTAGACTTTACCTCCATGTCAATGACTGACTGTGTGTCCAGAACTCCTCTGATATTACTGCCACCCATGACTGATCTGCTCCAACAACACCGAACCACAAATGTCCAGAGATTTTATTTTAAAGACTGTAAATTGAATTTGCTCTCTCAAAAACCTATTAGTGCCAATAACACACAACACAAAGTCATTCAAAGGTCATTGTGTGAGCGTGTGTGGGTGTGTGTGTGTGTGTGTGTGTGTGGGGGGGGGGGGGGGTCCTTTCTGTTTGAAAGTGGTTGGTGATTAATGGCATTTAGTCCAGTATCAATGTTTTACTTATGTGAGATCATTGAAATATCAAAACATTCATTGCACAATATAAAAACAAAGATCAGACTGTGAGGAAGAGGAGGAACACTCATCAGCTTTACTGCAAACATGACATCATTGATTTGTTACTGTACAACCACATGTAAACTCTGTGTTAAGAGTCCTTGCCACACTGACAGAGACTATTCTCTCCAACTAAAGGTCATCATGTCTGGGGTCAGTAAAGGTGTCTGAACAGCTTGACTGTTCCGTCACAGGGACCTAATCTGGATTACACTGAATTCATCTCCATATTTAACCACAAGGCACCACCATTTTGTGATGTAATAAGCATGTGATGTAAGCCAGCAGCACCTCTGCAGGTAACAGAACAGTGAGCTGTCACTCACACACACACACTTCAGTTCAGACCAGGGGGAAAGAAAATCCACATTACCAAAGTCCTGAACCAAACTGATGTGTTGTGTGTGGATCTGGGCTGTAGTTTGATGTTTGAGTTCATAAGTCTTAGTTCAGTTAGAGTATTCTTATCACAGGTGGCGTTGTTGTTCATACATTCTGCTGCAGATTCAGATCGGGTTTATCCAGGAATTATACTTCAAATATTTAGATAAACATGTAAATCAGGAAGATTTATCCAGCAGAGACTCAATATGACAAATGTAGTCTAGATCCAGACCAGGATCCTCAGCTGGTGGACCCATTAGTGGAAAGTGTTGTGATAGGAAAAGGACAGAAATATGCAATTTTACATTTGTAGCTGAGAGGATGTTGATTTAGTCCTTAGCATGTTCCACTATAAACAAGGAGGACTACACTAAGGCTAATATGGGCCTGTAAGTATTCACTCTTTAGGACCTTTAGTAGCAATACTTCCAAATGATCAGTGTGGTTGTAGATAGAGGGAAGTTGAAGGCAGACTTGTAATCCCTTTAGGCGTTGTGTTAAATGCTCTCCTGCTCCACTACTACACCTTATGATCATGTAATATGCCCACCCAGGAAAACTAAATGTCTGCCTTCGGGATTAAATTTGGCACTGAGCCTGGTGCGAGAAAAAGAAATAGGACAATAAAACTCTAAACAGTGAGTAGAGAGCTGGAAGATAAACACAATAAATAACAGGAAGAGGAAAGTAGTTTCTCACACATGAGTGTCTGAGTCATTGTTCTCTGGGTTCATGTTTTATATGGATGATGGTGCCGGCCTGTGTGATTGTGCCTCTGCTCATTGTTCTTGTTGATTTACAGCGGCGCGACAATGGTGGAATATGAGTTTGGCTTTGCACGGGCTGAATGTGGCACGGGCTTGTTGAGAATGGTTTTGAGTAATGCAAGCAAAGCCTTTGTTTGTGATCCTGATTGCGTGGAGTGGTGAAGCCTCGGAGCTGTCAGAGAGAAATCTCCTCTGTAAGGCCTTAACACCAACATCCAATCAAAGCAGAGGAGAAGCAGATTTAGTTCACTGCTGTTTGCTTTTCACTGTGCATTAATGGAAATCCAAATATTCCAGCATTACCAGGGGATGATAATGTAAATTCAAGTTAATATTGGTACAATGTGTGTGTGTGACAGTTAGCCATAATGCGCTCTTCCTGGATTAGTCATTCATTAAACAGGTTTGCCATGCAAAGCCCACTGTCAGATTTTTGTCAAGGAAGACAGAAAAAGAGAGAAACGGAGCCAACGGAACCTCTTACAATTAAAATGTGAAGGCTGATTATAGTGGCCAGTTTAATCTGGAGCATGTGAGTTCCTCTGTAGATCTGCTGCAGTCATTCTTGGTAATAATAGAACAAAAAGACGGTCGGAACAAAAGCCTGTATTAAAACACTCTGTTTAGTTTCAAAGAAGCCAGGCAGCATTGTTATGAGAGAGATGTTGTTTCATATTAGAATAACATCTATTTATACCATTTTACTGCCTCAGTGTGTCTATTTCCCATTTACTCTGCAGGCTCTCTAGGCTGTGTTATCATTTGAGAAAGGGATCAGAGGCGTTTGTATTTAATGTGCAGATCAGTCTTTATGTTTATTTTTCCTGTTCTGATATTTTAGAATCTTTGTCTGTTTTTTTGTACAGATTAGATATTTTAATATGAAGGTATAACATTATTATTATTATTATTATTATTATGATTATTCCACAGGGTTCCATTTGTTCATCATCCTACTCAAATAAGGAAATGTTACATTTTTGGCCAACCTATATTTTTACTTTCTATTTTATAAAGACATGGGCATTGACTGATTTCTGATTTTATAACTTTGCTACAAATATTTAGGTTGCCTCCCATTTATTGTAGAATAATTCCATGTGTTGTGTATAAATTAACCCTTGCAGTCGCCCCAATGTCTTTCATTTCTCATGTTTTCAAATTCTAATTATTGTTACTGTGTTTATGTTTAACTGTTTGAAAACTAAATCTGGATCTGAAATTCTGTATTTTAGAAGTAAGTACTAATACATATTTAGCTCTATCATAATAGCATCATAGTGTATTTGTGTGATTTATATTTAATCAGGAACAAATAGTAAAGTAAAAACAGTTTTGGTATGAAATGTACTAAATGTCCGTCCTATTGATTTATTTCATCAAATAAGTGACTCTACAATTTTCCACATTGCACCTAAAATTAGTTTAACTGATTTTTCTTTGATGCATTTTACAGTAAAAGAGCAAATATCAACCCGAATGCATTTCCTCCGTGTTTGCCTTGAGAGCCGAGCTGCCGTCTGCACAGCTCCCTCTAGAGTCAGAAATGTGTGCTGGCCTTCCTGGGAGCCTTTGGTCTTTACGTACTGTAGCATAGCCACATACATACATACATACATACACTGTGTTTAATCTAAAGGCCAGCTAGTAGAAGCTAACCCTCTGCATCCGGCTACACAGGGATCAGCTTCAACTGGGCTTCACAAAATCACTCCTGTGTGTTTATTTCCTCCTAACTCTCACACTGCTGATGAATTATCTTTACCTTATTCTGTCCCACACACAGTATTGTATACGTTGTGGTGTGTGTGATCTTTGTTTGAACACCAACAGTGAATACTTATGAGCCAGAGCTCTGAGTGTTTTTGAGCCGAGTCCTTCCTCTGAGCAAACCAGAGTCCTGCTGCACTCAAACACAGAGGTGGAAACCAAAACAACAACAGGGAGCGGCTGTAGATTGTGTGATCATATAGGAGCAGTTAGGCCATTTGAAAGAAAAATATATTTTGAATTAAAATCATTTAATAACAATAATAAGGTTTCTTAATGTCAGTCAGTTTATTAGTGGTTAATTTGACTTTTGGGTTAGGGTTAGCTCTGGATGGTTGGGGTTAGACAGGATCTCTGGTTGATCCTCTGCATGTTTATTATTTGTCACTTTTGTTAGACTTCCATTTCCTCCACTGTTTTCAAAATGACCGTCAAAAATCCGAGCTATTCATTTGTCATTTCCCCTTGTATGTCTTGGTCTTGAGAGAAAGCAGTGGTTTGTTTGTTTTGGATGGAATGATGGCGACAATACGCCAGATTTGATTAAAAAAATCTCCGATAGTAATCTAAGTTTGTTTGACTGCTTTTGTTCATTGCCTTTAGGACACAAGTGCCATAAACGCTCCATACATCCTCCCATAGAATTCTGTCTTTGGGGCTGAGCCGTTTGTCATTCTTTGGAATTGATAAAAAAGATTGGTCTCTGGAGAATGTGTTGTTACTGTCATAAAGGGAAGGCCATGTCCACATTATTATTTTTCTCATTGCGGACAGCAGTGTGTGGCTTTTCACAGCACTTTAATCTGCTCCCCTCCTGCCTGGACACGTGGGACGTGGCCTTGCCCCCTCCTCACCCCCAGCAGACTCGCTGTGGTAAATATCAGATGTGGCCTCTGACGCCGCTGACAAACCACACATTCAGCACGGGGAACAATCCCTGAGCATAAAAGGAAAGAGTTTCTCAACTGGTGGTTATGGCTGCAGACAGCTTGAAGGGCCATTCTGACAGCGCCGCCGTGCATTTATAAGAGAGACACCTGGGCCCATAGGAGCATGGATGTTAAACACAACATTCAGAAATAATTGTAGAAATAAATGGCAAGAACAATTGTGCTCTCCCAGTCATTGGAGTTGTGTTTAGAAATGAATGAATAAAGGAAACCCAGATAATTCAGCCTGACGCTCCATGTGATCCACAGCAGCTTTCACCCCTGCAGCTCACACAACCACAGAGGAGACCTACAGCTTCCTCTTATACATTTCTCTCATTCATATTTCTCATAAAGAATAAATCGTTTTTGTAATCAATCAATTAGACAATCGCTTAATTTCTCCTTCTCCTTCTCCTTCTCTCTCTCTCTCTCTCTCTCTCTCTCTCTCTCTCCATCTCCTGTATGTTTATTTCCCATCATAGAAATGTTGCTGTGGCAGTATTCTGTCCTAAGATGGATGGATTCTTGCTGCCACACCTCGCTGGCCAATTAAAAACTTTCAAAGTTTCACACTATCCAAGCAGAAAAAGCTACAAAAGACTCCAACTGCAGCAGAATGTCGTTTTGTGGAGGCTTTTTCCTTTTTCCCCCCCCCACTGACTGACACATATTGTTATTCCTATTTGAGCAGCATTTTGTTCATCAATCAGTCAGGTCATGTGGCAGTGCTGTCAGTGGTGAAATGGCTTTAATATGGAACACTCCTCTGGGACAAACTTGGTCATTAACTCTAATGCCATTTTCTGCTACAGAACCCTTCCACCCTCCCCTTTCAGCCCCTTCATTGATTCTAAAATCAAGAGGCAAATGACTCCCAGGACAGTTAAGCACACTCTGTTTCCCTCCGCTCAAACCAAAGGGCTGCATGGAGCCTTTTGTCTGAACTCTGACCCCTCATCACAGTCTCATCCACTCATCCTATGGACAGCATTCACTTCACTTAGATTGACTGTCTTAAACAATTTGTGCCTTGTTAAGAGCAGGTGGGCTCATTATTCACCAGAGAGGGGGCGGCCAGAGGAGGGGGGGGGGCTTCAATGAAAAAGCCAAAAAGCAAGCGATGAAGACGAGGAGAGGGCCGGATCTTTGACAAATAACCCCACTGATACTGACTGCCAACGCCAGAGATACTGTATGTACACACACACACACACACACACACAGACACACACACAGACACACACACACACACACACACACACACACACACACACACACACACACACACACGAACATATTGAAGGTTATCATGTCGCGGCCAAAATGATGACTTTGACTTGGAACATGGCTTGGTCAGTCCTCTGTTAGTTCCCTGTGGTGAATCTTTCTTCCTCCCAGGCGTTCAGACCCTTCAGCGTTCCCACCTGGCCTCCCCACACCTCTGTGAGTGGGTGGAGCCTCATTGTTGTCCTCCTCCTTCACTGACCTGTACGTTTGTTTCCTCTCTTAATTGGAACGATGTCAAGATTCATTTAACGGCAGGTGGAAACTCATTTTAATTAAGAGTTCATAAAAGCTTCTGAAGAGGCCAAGTAATAAGAATTAATACATCCTGCAGTGTTGTCTGCAAGGTAGCACTGCTATTTGTAAAGGAATCTAAAGTATATGTACAGTGTGTGTGTGTGTGTGTGTGTGTGTATTCAGGCTGTGGGAGCTTTGTAGCTCTCACTTGTTGCCAGATGTGGATTGAAACGCCTGACGTGTGAAAAGAAATCTGCCTAGATGTTGAAACGCTTTGTGTTCATTAACTACCAAGTCAGTATTGTGCGGTGAAGAGGTCGGTCCATCAGAGAGACGGGCCTACACAAGTATCTACAGTATCATATTATATAGAGCCGGGGAGGAAGAGCATGAAAGCCTCTCAGAGAAAGTGTAGGGATGTGTGTGGAAGTAAGCAGTCAGGCATTGGAAATGATGAATTTAAGAGAGAAATCTGATGGATTGAAATGGACTCAGCTGTTGTCTGTTAATTAGATGTCCTTGAGAGATAGGGGTCGCCTTCAAAAGCAACAACAGACCTTTTCATTGCATTTCTATGGCTTTGCTATTAAGGCCTTCCCTTCCAGACTATTCAAGGCAAAGCTCTACTTGCCCGTCTTTGGACCGCGGTGCTTTTTGTCTCCGTCTTTTGGTTTCATTTAAAGTCACTGTTTCCCCCATCTAGATATTTCAATTACATGGCTTCTTTGCCACATTGTAATTGATTGAATCAGTGGTTTGCTCAGTATTATTAGTCCCCTGTGTATCAGTAATGGCTTTGCAGATCACAAAGGCCGCCACTTATGAGCCTGTACAGTCTGCAGTCCACTCATGTTAGGAGACGCAGCTTCATCACAATCTCTTTGTGCTTATCAATTAGCTCTGTCCCTAATTATAGCTATACATTGAAACATTACACTGTATGTTTAGCATGATTACCTCAGTCTAAAGTATATCATTCTAACGCTCCAGTGTTAAATCTACAGCGTTAAGCAGCCAGGAAGTCTGAGCTGTAAACTGAGTCCTGGTGTTTGGAGTCATGGATCCTGATCGCTGTTTGACTGCACAACCTTTACTTTGTGTCTCTCACCGGTATCTGCTGCTGTGTGTGTCTGTTAGCTGGGCTACAACAACAACGTGCCTGCAGCAGTTGTTTCCTTCCCTGTATCTAACGAGAACTAGATGTGTGTGTGTATCTGCTCTAATGAGTGCTGTTAGTTACTGTAAGCTGTCATAATGACACACACACACACACACCTAAGAAGCCCCAGCCTGCTGTGATAAACACATGACATCACATCCCAACACCGGAGCACTTTTCAAAGCATGTGTGATATTTTCAGAGAGCCGGTCTTTTATTCCACACCATCCCAGAATGTCGAGGTTATAAAATACTAAAATGTTTAAAGGGCATTAAGTGCAACAAGAAGCAACTTTCTAGTGTTGTGGTGAGAGAGGAGACTTGACACAGCAGTCTGGGGTGCATAAGAGGTTTCCCGTCCCTGAATCAGTCGTGCACAGAGCAGGTTAACAGTCCTGCGCCCAGGGAGATGAAAAAGCATAAATTAAAGCACTCTCCCTCAAGGAGAAGAGGGGGAGCTGGGTTACCGCCGCATTATCAGCGCCGGGTAAGAAGCACACCCAGCTCAGTTTCATCCCCGTGTTCTTTGTTAACACAAAGGGGGGTCACCTCCATATGAGAGGAAATATAATAACACACACCCTCACACAATGGTGGACTGCTGACAAATTGTCACCTAATTCTGCCCTCATATCCAACATTCTAAACTTCCTTTTCCTATACGGAGAGGCAGGGAGGCTGCGGTGAAGCAGGGTGGGATACAATACAACACGTCTGCTGAGGAGGAACACAACACAGCACAGGAGCACCGCACAATCGCACAAGCACGCACCGGTTCACTTGAGAAATATTTTAATTATATACAAAAGAATGTGGCTAATAAAGGAGGGAATTAAGGCAAATGCTCCCAGTGATTGTGGGAATTTAGCCAAAAGGAAATGAGTTGCCTCCCAGCCTCTCTCTCCCTCCCTCCCTCCTTTCTCTCTCTCTCTCTCTCTCTCTCTCTCTGTCCCCGTCTCGCTCTCACTCCCGTTCCTCACCCCTCTCCCTCTCCCTCCCTCTCTCTCTCCCTCTCTCTCCCCGCCATTAAAAAGCCTGCAACTTCAAGCAGTTTTTTAATCAGCTAAAAAACATATGTGGCTTTGCAGCTAAGACAGCTTGGCCAGGCGCTGATAAATGCCTATCACTAATTTGCATACGGTAGAAGCTACCCTTTAATCAGAACCTCTAATCCCTGACGGTATTAATGATTTTTTTTCCTCCTCGTATAGTATCATGTTTGCTAATTCCAAAGTGATCAGCTTCTTGTATGCGTCTCTTTTTTTGTGCTGGCATAATGGCCGAGTTGAGAACTTCTGTTATCCTACTTTGGCACATAATTAGGACTACAAAGGGGGACAAATCGTGCTGAATGGGAGTCACAAAGAAGAGCTCCTTTTTTCAGCCCCTTCTTTTTCTGCTGAGCTCTCTCGTTAACAGTTGTGTCACTTCTTCGCGTATAGCCGGGGAAAATAGGCGGGGGGGGGGGGGGGGGGGGGGGGGCGGGCGGTTGAATTTGATGCCAAATCTGGAGTAGATGACAGCACTTAAGACTTCTGCCCAGGCACGGAGGAAAATATCAAAATTTACCATGTAATTAAAACGTCTATCACCCCTCTGCTGCGTCTCTTCTTAAAGTGGCTCTCTGGGCTACAAAGCTCCTCACACACACACACACACACACACACACACACACACACTAAGCACCTGCACACACTCCTATATGACCTTATTCTCTATTTCCTAAAACAAAATCCCCTTACCGAGGCAAAGATGACATTTAGTGATAATCTGAAAAAAAGGGCATTTGTGTATCGTGCATAGTAATCAGTCAGATATCCCTTATATTAACAAAGGGCTGCGGCGGCCTGTGGTCGGGCTGGTGCTACTGTACGTGTTAGAACTGGATTAAAAATGAAAGGGGGGAAGAAGCGGGAGTGTCATGGAGGTACACACCACAGCTGATTTATACAATTCATTTGGGCCATTACTTTTCATTAAAGATCAAATGAAATGGGTACTTACTTACTAAGAGGCCTTTGGGGAGCTGAATTGCAGAGAAGAAAGAAGATTAAACTTTACATTCAGCCCCAAATTTAATTCAGAAGTAATCAATCGCATAATGGGCCAGCAACTGTAGCCGGGGTGATTGAAATGAAATTACCATATTTTTAATCTTAATTTTCCACACTGTTTATCTGACACTGTCAATATAAAATACAAACAGATAATGAAATAGCATTATATTGACACTACAATCATCTCTCGAGCAGCCCTCTGTGATTAAACCGCTGGAATGTTTGATTACATTTTGTTGGCTGACATTACAAATGACACGGATGCTTCGCCGAGACTTGCTGCCGGCTGGAAAATGAGCCTATCCATCAAGGACTCCTGGCAGCTTCTCCCTTCCAGTCGATGGCTACTGCCAACGGTCTGGGCACCCTTCTGTCAAGCCGTTTAGCACCCCAGAGGAGGGGGGGTGGGGGGGGGGTTGTTAGGGGTGGAAGGAGGTTGAAAAAAGAAGGAGGGGAGGGAGAAGAGGGGTGTGAAGGAGGGGGGGGGGGAGTGATTCACGGCTCCCTTGCTCTGCTAATGATACAAAAGCAAAGGAGTCACAGAGTGGGAGAGAGAAAAATGTCCCAGGCAACATATCGCCCATGCAGGTGTCTCTTGGCATACCATAAAGAGACCATAAAGCCCTCACAATGTGAGGCCCACAGTCTGCAAATCAGCAGCTCAGCCGCTGCCCTGGATTAGGACGCGGCGTGGCTGCAGCCATGGAGCCGCGTGCGCCGCCCGCTACACCTAACGCCATGAGAGCCTAATGACTTTTTAAGGGGCTCATCAGTTATTGCTCTGCTCTTTGCATATTACTTCAAAAGCAACAGTTACAACGGGAACGTTTGATAATATTCACACATAAACCGATCAGCAGCTTATTGGTTTAAGTTCTGAGCAACTTTACATGAAAGTTTGATGATTTACTGCACAGAACACAGAGTTCCCTTACAGATGCATTACAGGCCTCTGCTGCATACGCACTTTATATATTTACATATTTATCAATGTATCATCTATGTGTCATCAGTGTGAGCACATGCTGGTAACGACACACAACATGTGACCCATCCCCTCCAATCACAGCAGCACACCTGAAACACTACAGGCCGTTTGTTTGTTTTTAGATTCATCTCAAACTTTGGATAATGAAGGAAATAAAGTGTTTCTGCATGCTTCATGGTCTCAGGCCCAAAGTGCTCATGTAAAAGCATGAAAGCATAAATGTACAAACCTTCATATCTGCATCCAAATGACCAAGAATAAAACAGGAAATACAACCCACTTAACACAATTGGAGCACAATAAAGTGATGTAATGCTGCCACAATCCAACCCCTTTAAAAACCGTATGACCGCAAGAATGACTGACAAACAGAATCAACACAAGCCATTTAACAGTGGATTGTAGAAATAGAAGAGGTCATAAATTGGTTTAGGGTTCTCCAAGAACTGACTGGAGAGGTTTTGAAGCAGAACAAACACATGCAGGATCCAAGTGAGCTGGGCAGATAAAAGCTGATTCAGCCCTGAGCTAGAGCGCCACCAGGGGGTCAGAGCGCCACCAGGGGGTCAGAGCGCCACCAGGGGGTCACATGCACCGCCTCAGCAAATACAACAAGTGGGGAAACAAACAGACGCTTCTCTCTTTCCGGGCTGAGTGTGAGCCCAGGACCTTAGGGCTCATTTGGCTCCCTGCCACAGGAGTTCAGAGTGTTTAGCTAAAGTTTACTGTTTATACTTCTGCACTTTTACAAACCTGTTCAGGAACTTTGCAGTATTTGGGCAGCGACTTGGATGAATGTAGCTTTGATTTCCTCTGTAGTTTAGTTTCCTTCCTGGGCTCCACTCAACCAATCACAGAGACACTTTGTGCTGTAGTATAAATATGAAACTATGCTTCCATTTAGAAAAGTATACTCTGTCTTTGTTACTGAATCCATCACTTTAGACAGATTTCAATGGAATAATTGTGTTTACATAATGATTGATTTGTTTTGGATTGCCTTTTTAGAATGATAATGAATTTATTCATCTGTTTTGTCTTCAGTTCTATATCTCTATATATCTATACATCTATATATAAAGCATACTACGTACTTTTAACAAAGGGAAAGAATGTGAACAATATCACTAAACCATATTTAGTTCACATAATGATCCAATCTACCTGTGTGTGTGTGTGTGAGTGTGTGTGTGTGTGTCATGACTCAGGCTCAGTCAAAGAGGAGTCATGTTGTCGGTAATGTTGATCCTCATTTCAGCAGAATTCCTGAAAACCTAAAGTACAATGGCAGCGTGTTGAATGGCGAGCCGTCAGTATTTGTTGAATCGGTAGTATCAGCAGTCCTGAAGGTCACACTGATAACACCCAGGATTTCCACCTCACGATTGCATTGTGCTCTGACCTTGAAGCCCCCTGAAGTCGATCAAACCAACATAGCGTCGGCTCCGCCACAGGACAGCCAAGTTCAGAGAGATGTGGAATAAGTGAGGATCAGTGCTTAGCCTGATACCTGGCGAGGCAGAGAGCGAGCACGCAGACCAATGATTCAGGTCAGGAAACTCACTTTCAGCTTCCTGTGTGCCGCCGTGTCTCCGTCTCTCACAGGCAGGCAGGCAGGCGGCTCTGAGTTTGACACAATGTCTCTCATAAATTCAGCCTGAGTGGAACGAGTCTGATGCTTTTCTCTTTAATTCAGTTTCATGTATTCTGATGCTGAGCGTTCCAATGAGACCTGCAATTACAAATGCACTCTGAAGTGGAGAAGAATATAGAAGAGCAAATTAAATATGACTCACAGAATAATAATATAAATAACAGAATACAGATATAAAGAAAATAAAAAAATAAAATGTAAGAGACAATAATAATAATAATAATAATAATAATAATAATAATAATAATAAACCATCCTGCATCAAAATCATCCTCATGATCTTGAGTTGGAACAATATTAACAATATTATTAACAATAATCCATATTAAAATATTGAAGTAGAAACTGCAGATGGATTTCTCTTCACTTGTTTCTCTTTTCTCTTCACATCAGCAGGTAGAATCTTTATTCTTTCATTTTCCCCAGGATTAGTTTGAATTATTGTGATTGATTCAATGCAACTCATTATTTTTTTTTAAACTGCACAGGATTTACAAACAGGACTGATTGTAAACTTAATTCCAGACTGATCATGGAGTCTCAACCTAGCTAAAGGTCTGAAGTATAAATAAATATTTATTAAATTTAATTTCCCCTAAATCTATAATTGTGTATTATCAGATTTCAGATCAATACAGTCTGATCGTCACCTTCAACTCTTCCTGCTGACTGATCTGCTCTCTCATGTTTCCTCTTGTTTCCTCCTCCTCCTCCTCCTCTAACATCATGACACCTGTTCTCCATTATTATCCCCCCTCCTTCACTTTACTAAACCCTCTGTTTTCCTTCACACCTCGCTAAGCAAACTATCACTCTTCTGCTCCCGTGGCAACAGATCTCTGGATACAAGCACCCAATAACAGATAAGAGAGGAATACCACAAGAAAACCTCAATAATCAACCCTGTTCCTGTCTGGTTGATGTAATTTCAGATGTCTTTCTCTCACATTTAACCCTTTATTCATGGAATTCAAACATTTGGAAACCTGAAACTTGATTTCCTCTAATGTAAACTAAATTACCCTCACATCATCGTCTTCTTTAAATGAGCTTTGACAGAACATCCCTAATGTGTGTGTGTGTGTGTGTGTGTTTGCCTGCTTGACTGTGCTGAGCTGCTGTATGTCAGCGATACAGGAAGCTGGAGCCTCAGACTCCTCAGCTGTCCAGAGGCTCACAAGGCCGTTTCCTTGTATTGCATCTGAGAGCCGTCCTGTCCGTCACATGAAGAACCCGATTTCACCCAATCGCTTTACAAACCTGTCCCTAAACCTTTCAATCTCTTATCGATCTATAATGCTGCAATGAATGCTGACCATCTCCTTGAGATGACGGCTCAGAGCTCAGTCCTTTCATCAAACACACAGACACACACACACACACACACACACACACACACACACACACGCTGCTGTGGTGTTGTTGTTTTATACTCGGGAAGCCAAATCCAAAAGGCGTTGAGTGGACATTCTAACATACAGAACTGTGGCTCTCTGCTTAAACACACTTTCACACACAGTATAATATGTTCAGTGTGTGTTTAGAGGAAGAACAAGAGACTCTCTGAGCGTCTTCTAAGTGTAAGTTGGACAGAGGAGGCCAGCACTTTGTTCAGTGAGGAAGAGGCCTGACAGCCTGAGTGCCGTGTCTTTATTCAGAGGAGGCTTGTGACAGTGTGAGAGCACAAAGAGTCTTTGTGTTCTGTGTTCTGCTCTACGCAAAACATAGAAACCAAACCAAACTGAAATGAATAAAAGCACTCACATATGTCTGAGAAGGGTTGAGTTGAATTTGTTCTACTTCCTGTTTGTAGACTCTAATTCAGGTGGCGGTTTGCTCTCTGCTGATCAGAACACGCTCGTCCTGTAAGTAAAGGAGCCACCGGGCCAAGTTTGCTTTTCAAAATGATGAAAAAAAGTTTTCCCTTAAACACACTTAACACACACTTAACCCAGCTGAAGGCGGTGTGTGTGTGTGTGTTTGTGTGTGTGTGGGGGGTGAGCTCACATTAGTGCCTCCTGTCAAACCCAATCTCTGCGTACTCTTCACTCCCTCAGACACGGTTGGCCTTTACAACCTTCTGCCATGCATTCTTTTACCGCTGCAACCTAAAAAAAAACCCTCAAGAAATGTTCTTGACCTCCTGAACGCCGCAACTCATCCCTTTGATGAAGGCAACATTTAGTCCTTTCACTACACATTTCATCATTCAGCCCATTCCCTAAAACTGATCCAGTGCAGACGCTCTCCCTCCTCTCCGTCTTTCTTCCTCTCAGAGCGCTGTGGTCGACCTCACAGCAGTCTGATCAAAGCTGACATCTCACTGTCTTCAACACTAAGATTACAATTATCTAACACGTAGAAATGCTTTCTGTAAGTCACGCAGATGAAGAAGTCACCGATACAAACTGGGGATAACTTGCTAACTTGATTTCCTTGAAGCATTCAGATTAATTTGAGACGTCGAGCTGCAGAGAACAAAGTCCCGTTCAATAGAGTGACCTGCTCTTTTACGAGCTACAAGGGAGAGAATCAAGGCTAAACTCGCTCCTCTGATAAAGCAGGCGGGCTTTGGGAGTTTGTGAGCTGAGGATAGTTTTACCATGAAACCAACACATTGTTTGGACTCTAGCTTTGTGCGTCCTGACACGCGTGTGCAACATCCCAAGGACAACAAATATGTGAAAAGCTTTTTTCTTTGAAGCTGAACTATAGAGTATCACTCCACCACTCACTGTGGAGCATCTGGGAGGACTTGACTTGTAACAAAGGTGCAAGGTAACAGAAGCTGCAGGGTTTGGTCTTGCAGAGCTCCGTCTCTGCTGTCACGTTTGTTCCCTGACACGGTAAACACACATTCTGCTGAACCGCAGCCATCCTCGCAGCATTTCAATGATAAGCCGGTGTGGAGGCGCAGTGGTCACTTAGGAACCACGCCACCTGTTGGATGACAATGAGTCTTTCACATGAAGTGAGACAGACATCCCCCCTCACTCCCCCCTCATTTTGTCAAGGCGTAACCTTTTCCCCCTTCAAAATGCCGCAACTCTTTCCAATTGAGTTGTTGTTGCTGCCATTGCTATTGGCTTTCAATAAGGCACAGGGTTATCAAAGAGTGAAGGAGAAATTGCCTTGGCTCTGCCGTAGCCCTGATTGCACTATCAGAGCCGTCAGGGAGGTTCTTTATAAAGGGAGGGCACGGGGGAGAGCGAGGTGGCGGCTGGCGTTTGCCCCCTTGATAAATCAGAGCGTTCTGGCAGCCACTGCTTAGTGCAGCCAGGCAGCACCGGAGCGCCGCAGTTCAGGGCCGGTACTTGGCAAGCCCCCCTCTCAAACAGGGCCGCCTGCACCCGGGCGCAGACCTCGCTGCTCCCCTGGCTGATCCTCCACCGCTGCCCTTGTCAAGGTTTGTTTGTTTATCCCTGATCCCCCCCCCCCCCCTCCACACACACACACACACACACACCATATTGTTTCCTGCCATGCCAAATTATTCTCCCCCTTTTTCTATCTTATTCTGCATATTTTCCCCAACTTCATTTATTAAATTAGAAAACTGTGCTGTAATTTGAATTTGAAACAAGCTTCACATTTTGGTGATGATTCATTGTTTTCTTTATTTTCTGGCTTCTGCGGCTGTTTAGAGAAGCTCACACACAGGAAGCTCAGCAGATGAGAACAGGAGTTTTGTTTGAACACTGTGGCTGTGTGTGTGTGTGTGTGTGTGTGTGTGTGTGAGAGGCGGACTCTTCTAGTTTTTTAAATCTACATGAGAGTAATGTATGTGTCTACATCGTGAACATTCATGATAAAGAACATTAAATATTCAAACTGTGTATTTAGATAATGAGATAAAATAAAAAAACTTTACCATCTGGGGAGGAAATGATGCCAGCGTTAACATTTCTCATAAATTTGTACTCTTCATCTCCAATTGGATGCTCAGGTTTATTACCCCCAATAAAACCATGATTTGTTGTGCCCTCAAGTGTTTGCTTGATAAGGTTGGAGCACAGTCATCACTTCCAGTCAGCTGACAAACCTACGCTTCCTCCCACTTGTCCTCCACATCCATTTCCATACCATCCTTCAATAAAGCTGGATTCTGGTAATTCTCACTCTGAAATCATCTGAAAGTAAAGGATCAGAGCGTTGGGGATGGGAACGGGGAAATCATTTCATTAATTTGGCCGCCGCCTCCTCCTCCTCCTCCTCCCCCTCCTCCACGCAGGTGTAATGTTAATGCAGATGATCTTTGCTGCAGCTTTGAGATTGCCATAAGTGTTCAATTACACACACTTAAAGAGGAGGAAGAGGCCACACTCCTGATTAATTTCAGATTTATACTGTCGTTTGCTTCACCCTTCTAATTTCTCCTGCCATGTGGAATCAGTTTGGAGTTCTACAGGACCTCCTCAACTTTTCTAATTAGATGGACATGAATATAGTGGAACATGTCATTAACAGAGCATTGATGTACATGAAGCAGTGGGACAGCGAGGGAGCCTGGAGAGCGGCTGAGACGCAATGTTTTCATTATTCAGGGCCCGCCGTGTTCCACAACTTCTATCAGATGGATCCATGCACAAATATGCTTCAGATTGTCCAATTTGATCATTCATCATGTAACCAAGGTGATCTCTCCACTCCTTTGGTCCTCTCACAGTTAGTAGGGGAGAAGCCGTGTTTGCTTCTGTGTTTGCTTCTGTGTTTGCTTCTGTGTTTGCTTCTGTGTTTGGTTTGTTTGTCCCATAGACGCTCAGCTGTGTGAGGACGTGTGTGTGTGTGTGTGTGTGTGTGTGTGTGTGTCCTCTATCTCTACACAATGTTCACTGAGTGATCCTGATCATTGCTAAAACATCTCCTTTCCCCCGGCCCGATCCCTGGGGCCCCCAGACGGCCCCCCCCCCCCCCCCCCCGCCCTGCAGCCGGCTCCTCCCCCTCCAGAGCGCTGAGGCTGTGGGACGCGTGGGCCCTTTTGTCTGCGCGGTGCGGGGGGCCACAGATGTCTTTCCCTGGAGACGCAGCGGAGGTTAATGATCTCACAGCCGCTGCTAAAATAAATAAATCATTTCCAGTCAGGAGTCTGCATAAATCTTCAGTCAAACGGCGTTTTGCTGGAGCAAGCACCACCAGTTGCTAATGACTGTGTTTTTTCCCCTTGATTGCCCGAGGGGATAGACTGTGACACAGATGAGTTCTTTCCCTCACTCTCTCCACTCCCCCCCTCCCTTACACACACACACACACACACACACACACACACACACACACACACACAGTCAGTGTTTGTGGCCATTCTAATTCACAGCGTGTTTTGTCAGGGGACATTAGCCGGCTGACAGGCGTCTGGTTTGGATGGGGGGGTGCATTTGTAGTGACAGTGGTAGTTGTTTCTTGTTTTGGACTGAGCTGATAGCAGGAGACTCGTGTGTGTATGTGTGTGTGTGTGTGTGTGTGTGTGTGTGTGTGTGTGTGTGTGTGTGTGTGTGTGTGTGTGTGTGTGTGTGTGTGTGGGGGGGGGGGGGGGGTCTCATGCACAGTACAGCGCAACACAAGAACATGCAGGGGGCACACAGCCTAACACTTCCTGTCAGACACACACACACACACACACACACACACACACACAGGCACATTTAGCTTTAATCCCTACATTTGGTAGAAATTTTTATTTTTTATTATTGCATTTTTCAATTTTTCCTTTTTTATATTGTGATTTAAAATAAATATATATATATAAATATATATATGTAAGTAAGTGTAATGTAATCCATGTGACACATTGTGAATGTGAGCTCATGTTAGTAACCTGAGCAGAGTGATTAATATTCAATCTAGAATCATGCAGTATGAAGTTAGACTGGATTAGTTCATATTTTCACAAATGATTCTGAATTATTTGACACATAAATACATAGATAACCTAATAAAGGGATGTATAGAGGTGAGCACACACCGGCTCTAACCCCACACACACACACACACACACACACACACACACACACACACACTCCCTTTGTGCACATTTCTCCTTACACCTCCTAAATGAGTGTGGATGCAGTGACTAAGTGACTGGTTTGTCTTTGTAACGACCCAGCGGCGGCGTTGTGTCAGTAATTAGAGGACAGGAGCCTCTTGTGTGGCTTTAACTGTTGGCTCAAGCAGCGTCGTCAATGGATTTGGCTCAATAATCAATGAAAGCATTTAGGGCTAATTAAAGGGGCTCAGGTAGTTAAACTGCGCAACAGCACAGATTTAATAAAACTCACAGCAGCACTAAATAATAATAACTCATATTTATCATATTTATCTTTATATGATTTTTTTAACAGTAAACTCTAAAATATAAATATTAGGATGTAAAACATAAAATAGAAACTAAACCCGGATCCTTTGCCAGTTTGATGAATCAAAACAAATGAAATCTGATTTATTATGACAGGCAGCTCATTCATTTGTAGTCTTTATTAATATTTAGCAGAACACAGCCGCTCTTACATTTATGGATCTTTATTTCAAGGTGAAAGAGAAGTCGCACACACACTCTTCTAAATTCCAGATGACATCATAAATGTATTGACTGGCGAGGTAAATAAATAAAGTCATTACCAGAGCTTAGAACACAGACGCAGCCGCATTCTCTCTTTTATCCTGCAACAACAAAAAGAGAAGAAGACAGAGGAGGAAGAAATAACAAAAAAAAAAAAGAGAAAGAAATGCACAGAGGCTTTTCTTTTCTTTAAAATGCTGCATTAGGTCTTTTTCCTGCAGTCAGTTTTCACAGTTCAAAGCTGGCAGTTCAATAAATAGCTGGAACTGGCACATCTCTGTTCTTGCAAAAAGAAATCAATGTTAATCCTATTACCGGCAGTTATCACCTAGCCCAGAAACGGTGGCAAGTAAGGGAGAGAAAAAAAAACTGAGATGTCAAAGCGGGAAGGGGAGAGAGAGCGAGAGAAAGGGAGAGAGAGAGCGAGTCACCCTTCATTCACTTTCAAACACAGTTTTGATAATTTACTTCTGTAGTAGAAGAAGAAGGGAGGCGGGTGATGGGAGGAGGGGAGGGAGCTTCAGTTACTAGGAAATGTGTGTGTGTGTGTGTGTGTGTGTGCTTGCATGGCTCCTTTGCGCGCCCTTGTGTGTGTGTGCGTGTGTGTGTGTGTGTGCCTGTGGAGAGGGGGGTCCAGGGCTACTGATGTATTCGCACATAATGCTTGGATCAGACCCTGCTGCTGTAAGCAAGATGTTTGAGGCACAAAACATCATTTTTGAAAAATGTTCACACCGCTTAGCAATCCTCTTCCTGCAGCGCCCTGACATCTGGCCTTTCTCCTTCTCCCTCTTCCTCTCCATCCGCTTTGGTTCTCAGCTGGTTTGGGGACACACACACACACACACACACACACACACACAGTAGCTGCTAAATTATCACTCCACCAGATTCTCCCGTGCGTTTCCTCACTCCTGATGGTTTTAGATATTTCTCCAGTCAGTCCAGCGCTAAGGACAGATATTCAGATGGCGTTGCGGCTGCAGCAGTGATTGACTGAGGTAATTGAGGGATTGACTGTTTTTTTCCATCCAAATATGATGATTGACGATCGAACCGTCAATTACAAACAAAGTGTGAGCCGGCCTGAGTGAAGCGGAGCTGAATATGAATGAATGCCACATAAGACGCCCATTCTTCCTCTCAGCGTTCTATAAACAGAGGAGATTTAGTGTAAAGTAAAACTCTCACAAAATGAAACACGCCGCCACCGAAAATCACATTTCTCAAATGAACACACAAAACCCTAGATTAGGCCTAATCACTGTCACCAGGAAGCCGAATCAGGGCCTCTCACTGGCGGATTAAGGCTTCTGTTGTTGTTGTCCTCATTGTTATTGCTGAGAAATAATTACAGCCCAATCTCATCAAAGCCAATTCAACACTTGGCAGGACTTTGGTCTTTTTTTTGTGAGCAAAGAACCTGAGTTCCCTGCATCAAAGTAAAGATTAAAGTAGTTCTATACAGTACAATGCACACAGAGCAGGGGGGGGGAGGAGGAGGAGGAGGAGGAGGAGCGGTGACGGTGTGGAGGAAGGTCTCGCTGCCTTCAAATACTCTTGTTCCAAAGAATGACTAACTGCATCTTGCTGACATAGGTTTTCACCTTGACTTGAATGACTTTGTATGAATTTATTTTATTTCCCAGGCCCGCCTGAATGCAACTGACCCCATTCCAGCCCGGCCCATTCTATATTCTTATAATAAATTAGATGGTGATGCGGGGGCTTTAACATGTAAAATAGTGGTGACATGCTAAATAATGAGGCAGGCCAGAATTATGTAGTGCTGGCGTGCCGGCTCTGGGGTATTCCCAGGCCCGGCAGTAGCTGGGGCCTCCTCAGTGCCTGCTGGGGGGGCAGGGGCAGGGGGAGGGAGGGGGGGGGGGGCTGAATATGAAAATGGAATTAATATAGCAATGCCCAAAGGTAGATTACACTGTGGCAACCGTTCTGGCCAAGGTTCCTTCTGTTTGGGTCTAACAACAAAACAGGCAGAGCTTTGATTCATCCAGCAGATGTATGTTCTGATGTCTTTATGTTTTTATTGCTCCCTGGTGAATCCCAGCTGTATCATAACGTCGGTGTTGTTCTGTCTTCCCGATGCCCTCGCTCATTTCACTACACTGCATTGAGGCCGAACGTCTGGATCATCTGGCCGCCGTCTGCCGCTTCATACTCTGCTGTTTTTCGGAGTGATGAAAATCCCGGACGTGAGTGATGACGGCTATAAAGAGGCGTCGCCGTGGCAGCGGTGTAGCTCTGCTGCCACGGCGACGGGGAATTCTCGGCGGGATGTAATCGTCTTGCAATGACTTTGCCACTTTGGAAACAACAGTTGTGCGATCATTGTTGTTTCTGAATGGTAGTTTATATTTGGTGTGTGTGCAACCTTGAAGCGCTGAGGTAAACTCCACTGTTTTATGAGAATTGTTGCAGCGGGAGACAGATTTAGCCGGTTTAATACGGGCGGTTTTAGTTTGCGACAAACAGGCTTGTAAACCTGCTTTACAGCCCCTGATAGCGTTTAGTCCAGGGGGGGATTAAGTGATGAGCGCCGCCGTCCTTCAGGTGACACACTCAATCCAAACTCATATCACACTTTACTGCAATCGCTCAATAAATAAAACTCTGACTGATGATCTGTTAGCTCATTAGAGAATTTAGCAAAAGGATCTCAGTTGATATCTCGAACAGAGGCTGTGGCACCGTCTCCCCCGCCTGCACTGTGAGGGGCCGTGATAAAGCCAAAGATGCTCTGGGGTTTGTTACAGGATGAAAAATGACCTCATCCCCTCTGTTTTCTTTTCACTTTTTGCCAGCTTCCCTGTCTGGCTCGCACAGTGGCCCGCTCTAATGGCTGATGTGTTATATGTGCTCACGCCGGCTGGATTACATTTTTAACGGCTCCAAGGGCAAGCGTCGGGGCCGTAAAAAAAAAAATGGCCGCAATAGTTTGAGAGAGGGTTATGGGCAAATACATTCCTGTTCTTCTCTCAAAGGATTGTTAAACACCTGGACAGCTGCGGCTCTGCGGCTCTGCGGCTCTGCGGCGCTCTGATCCGGGGGCAAATTAGAATTCTGTCTGTTTTGAACCCAAGATCAGCAAAGCATAAGTTGCGGCGGCACACGAGAGATAAACGTCAGGATAAGAGGGCCATCAGTATTCAGGAGGTGATGTTATGAAGTGGAAGATCACTTAAGCGTGGACGTGAGTTATGTGCACTGATTGTCAGGCAACATTCTGCACAGTGTTTGAGGCTAAATAACCCCAGTGTGTGCATCATAAAGTCTTCCTCCTGCATGCCACCTTGAGGCGAGGGAGGCACCCCCTTCATAAACAACTCTGTCATTTTAAGTAAGTATCGCCTTGCTTACCAGGCACCTTTCCTGTGTGAGCTGCACCTAATTTAGAAGCTTTTAAATCTTTTGCAAGTGTTGTTGTGAGAAATGCCTGGTTGCAAATGTCTTTTATTGAATGCTGACTCTGTGGTATTACAGGCTTGCAGATATGCCTGGTGTAATATGTCCCTATAGCTTTATCTTGTAATAGTCAAGTGTATTAATTTTCCAGGACTGGAGGAGTGTGTGAAGGGTTAGAATTGACTCTATTTGGGATTGGAGCGACTTGCCACTGAGTCCAAACATGGTTTTCACGCAAGGACTGCAAAAGATGAAGTGTGTGTGCGTGCGTGTGTGTGTGTGTGTGTGTGTGTGTGTGTGTGGGGAGGGGGGGTGCATCCTTTCATAAAGTAGATTCCATAAGTAAGCCGACTGGTTTATCAGCACCCATCACAGGAAGTGGAATCTCATAATTAAAGACTTTTCCAGAGTGGCTTTCTTGAAATTGGAAATGAAAGTCTGCTTAGCATGGCGACTACAAGATGGTGGCTCCTCTCTACGCTGCAGCCATTCAACTATGAAGCTGTAATGTTGAGGTGAGCGCTGTGCTAATGTGCTGTAGAATACAAACACAAGCAGAGTGAGGAGGAAGAGGAGGAGGAGGAGGAGGCAGCCTTCCTTCTCTCATAGCTGCACACTGAGTCTTTTTAATATGATTTATAAATACAACAGACTTTACTTGGACACTGAAACTGACTGTAACAAAAAGTCCCTGTTTGTATTTTGGCTCACATCTCAGTCTGCCACCTACTTTACTTTGAGTAAGCATGCAAAGAAACAAACAAGGGAAGAACCTCGGTGTCCTTGGTGGAGGTAAAATAATAATAATAATAATAATAATAATAATAATAATAATAATAACACAGTAGTTTTTTATCTGGACCAAATTGTACCAACCAATATTCTACCATGAGATAAATTTGATTATTTTTAAACTGAGTGGTGAATTATTGGAGCCAAACTCCCTTGAGGTTCTGTTCAGACGGGTTTGTGAGAGTAAACCTGCAAACAAACCAACATTTCCATGTCACATTCTTCTATTTTCAAGTGAGACCTTTGTTTAGCATTGTAGTGTTGTTCTTTATTCTGCAGCCATCAGTTTCTGCTCCAGAGGGATAAAGAAGTTCCTGCTCTATCTACACATAGTAATGTAGGCTAACTGGTGAAGGCGTTAGGAGCTCATCCTAAAATCATGCTGACTAAAAACTCTTTATATGTGCTGTGATAAAAACACTACACAATGCTGCCTAAGCTGTGTGTGTGTGTGTGTGTGTGTGTGTGTGTGTAGACGTGCAGCCACCGCCGGCTCCCAACTTTCTACAGCAGTGCTTCCTGATAATGCCACACATTGGGCTTCCTGCTTTCAGGAGTGCTCCAGTCTCACACGGCACTTAAGTGTGATTAATAAGGTGCAGTGTTGTGTACCTGTGTGTGTGTGTGTGTGTGTGTGGGGGGGGGAGAGTGGGGGGGGGGGGTTATGTCAAGATAAACGTGGAAATGACCGAGCCGTCCCCAGCTTTTCCCTTTGGGCGCCTGCCTGCACAGTGCCGGGCTGGAGAGGAGGAGAGGCTGGGTTTTTATCAAGCCGAGGGCTCAGACCACCAGAGGCTCTTGTGAAGGAAGGAAATTACCGGGTGCAAACATTCACAATACCCCAACTCAATTCCCCCTCCCTCATCTCTCTCCTTCCTTCTCTCCCTCTGACTTCCACTCTCCTGTCCCTATGTTTATCAGGTTTTGGGGCACTGTATTTTGATGTCAATAAGCAATTTTTCCTGCCTGGTCTCCTGCCTGACCCCTTTAATCCATCAATATATTATTAGAGATAAAGTTTTGTGGACGCCTGCTGCAGTCACAAGATAAATGACATCTCTGAAGTCACGCATTAAAGACTAGATTAAGGCCTTGTGACTGTGTCTTCAGTGCTCATCTGGGCGCCTCTGTCCAACCTATCACACTAAGTGACAAGAAAGAAAAATAATGAACTGAGGCAGAAAAAGCACAGAGATATTTCTTACACACACAACCGGCGTCTGTCTTCAGCCAGGATTAGGATGCATTAGAGGCGCGGCGGAGGAGAGGAGAGGCGGCGAGGGAGCGTTGGTGTTTGGATGTCTCGCTTGAAAGAAAGGACAGAGCCTCAACCCCCTACACTGTTTAAAGGAGAAACTAGCTTCTGATTTAAAACACTAGAATATCTTTAGAGCAAACAGACGCACAAGAATAAAAGATTTAAGAGTAAAATGTATTTATCCAAAATATATCAACCCTATCCCGATGCTTCACCTTAAACATTGAGCTCAACCTAAAGATGCTGTGTTGTTCCAGCTCCGTCTTATCTGCACTCACACACCTGCTGTATCTTTGTCAATCACAAATGAAATCACATCTCATCTCCTGTCACGCTTCAGACCTGGACCGCTGACTTCAGGCTCACCCTGATTTATTCCGTGGTTATTTAAATAAATGAATCCTTCTTCAGGTACCGGCGCACTAAAGAAGAGACACAGGGACCTTCTGCACCGGCAGGTCCTCGCTCCCCAGTGTTAACCTCTAAAACCCCCCACCTAATAGACAGGATTACAGAACTAAAATGTCATTATTATGGTTTGGAGTCTTGACTAGCAGGACTAACAGATATTAAAGGCATATCTGGAAGCACTTAGTGTTAAGTAGGACCGAGTGCTTATTAAGTCCCTGATGCTCTAAGCCTGTGTGTGTTGATACGGGTCGCTAGGCCACGCTGAGTGAACACGGGTGGATTTGCTCTGGACTTGGACCTGCAGTACTTATCGCTGCTTCTCCCTTAGCATGGCACTGCGGCAACGTCGTCACCACCACCGTGCAACAATTGACAATATTAGAATTTTCCATGAAGGTTTCCCAGCTGCTTGTGTGTGTGTTTCACCTCACTGGCCACACACACACACAGACACACACACACACACACACACACAGGGACACACACACAGAGACACACACACGTCCGTCCAGATGTAGCCCCTCTAATGTTTCCCCAGTGAACTTGTCAATCTGCACTCTTCAGACGCTGCCTGATTCCAGAGGTCATGTGTAAATACGAGGAGGGCAGTGAAGTCTATGTTCATTCTCTATAGACGTCCATCTGAAAATATGGGATTCTAAAATCAATTAAATCCTTTTCAGACAAGGTTGAGGTAAAGGACAGGGCTGTGAAAGCAGATATGAAATAGATGAACCCCTTTAATTCAAAGCGTTGCTTTCATTTGCTTGGCTTTTGGAGACTAACTGCTCAAGGTCTCCCTGCTATGGGCAATTACGCTACATGTTCCTTATTCTCCTCATTTATCTTGACTTTCGGGGTGATGTTCCAGGTAACTGAGGCGTGTGTGTGCTCTCTTATTGGCCCTTTGATTCTTCCTCTACTCACACTTATTTAATTTCATGTATTCCACAAACTCTATGTACAAATTAATTTTTTTTTTTTGCAGAGTTATTGAATTTTGAAGGTTCATCTTTTCTCCTTTGAAGTGATTTTGAACTCTTTCTGTCATACAGGGTGAATTTGAATGATGGTCTGCAGAAACTCAGTCAATTCTTATAAGAATTCTTATAATCTTCATTGATCAAGTCCAACATTCTTTGAAATATCTGGTGCAATTAAAGAGCATATGATCTAAAACACAGACATTCTTCAGGCGGTTTCCAGAGTGATTCCAACTTCTATCGGACATCATTAATCCCTCCTTTCAGCCGCGCCTCATTGTGTACAAACTGGGCTGATAGCTTGATTCCTTTGTCGGTGTGCGCTGCTCCCTCTGACAGGCAGAGTTGTTTTTCATGGATTGTGTGTAGATAGGGACTGTCTTTGTGTGTGTAGAACGTGCTGGCTGTCACTGGGTGGGCTCAGGTTTGTAAATGAGAACATTTCTCCACTGAAAGGTCACAGAGTTACAGAGTCACTCTACGTTCTCTCTCTCTCTCTCTCTCTCTCTCTCTCTCTCTCTCTCTCTCTCTCTCTCCTGGAGTTCAGACTTATATAAATATGTTAAAGCAGAGATAATCATGCATAAAGAGCATGTAGTGCATCCTTGATAAGTTCCCCTTAATAAGGGACAGGAACAGGAAGTAGAGTCCTGACTCAGGGTCTCCAGACGTCTTCAGTCCGTCTCTGGTGCCGTACTGGAGCACAGTGTTTGTAAACATACTCAGTAAATAGTTTGTTTCTTTGCCGGAGATGATTTTTGAAAAGCAAAGACCTTGGTATAATTCAGCTTTTTCAAAATTTTGGGAAATACAAAAGCCCCGGATCAGAAGCCAATCAGCCCCGGTGAGTCACAGCGGCTATGTGGGCCGCCCACGTGTCACACATGCTGGGATAAACATCTGCAGGGAGAAACGCTTCAGCAACAACTGCAACACAACTGCAACACA
The DNA here is from genome assembly GCF_046128005.1 of Genypterus blacodes. NCBI lineage: Eukaryota > Metazoa > Chordata > Actinopteri > Ophidiiformes > Ophidiidae > Genypterus > Genypterus blacodes. The sequence goes on along the minus strand of NW_027466892.1, from coordinate 98,296 downwards.
ACTGCAACACAACAGCAACACAACAGCAACACAACAGCAACACAAAGGCCTTGGTGAGTAAATGTAAATGAGGACCTGAGACCTCAGACCTCAGACCTGAGACCTCAGACCTGAGACCTCAGACCTCAGACCTCAGACCTCAGACCTGAGACCTGAGACCTGAGACCTCAGACCTCAGACCTGAGACCTCAGACCTGAGACCTCAGACTTCAGACCTCAGACCTGAGACCTCAGACCTCAGACCTGAGACCTCAGACCTCAGACCTCAGACCTTCAGTCCCGTCACTGTCAGTCTATTAGATTTTCTTTTTTAAGCAAAGATTCAATGCATCAATAAATCTCAATATCAATCATTCTCCTCACAGTTTGATTCATTTCCATTCATCTGGACACACACATACATAAAGTATTACAGCTCTTCTAATGTCAATGCTGAAAAGAAACCAAACCAATTCAGCCAACAAGAATCCAACACATGTAAACCTGAGACCAAGACAGCTTCACCACAACGACCTCTATGATCCAGACCAGATGTTTCCCTGACAGCAGCTCACCGTGTGCACCTGTGAGCCACTGTGTGTGTGTGTGTGTGTGTGTGTGTGTGTGTGTGTGTGTGTGTGTGTGTGTGTGTGTGTGTGTGTGTGTGTGTGTGTGTGTGTGTGTGTGTGTGTGTGCGTGGCAGGGGGAGGCGAGTTCATAGATATTAATTCATTTAAAATCTGAAATAGGTGGTTTGTGATGCCAAATGAGTTAAAGGAGACGTATTGGACAGCTTCTTCTTCTTCTTCTTCTTCTTCTTCTTCTTCTTCTTCTTTTTTTTCTTTTTCTTCTTCTTCTTCTTCATCTTCTTCTTCTTCTTGTTATATTAAAATTCTGAATCCCTTTGTAATTCTTTAATGTGAAAAACAAAAAAAAACAAAACATGAATCCATCTCTTCGGTCTCTGTCGCTGTAGTATGGCTGTGCATACTGAGTGAAAACATCCCTTTGCTGGTAGCCTTGTATTTTGTGAGGGTGTCCAAGCACGGATCACTGATTGAAGTCAGTTGATTGAGTCTGAGCCCAGATTCCAGAGACACTAGAGGAAGTGCAGGCTTGTCCCTTTAAGAGGAGACCAGGATTTAATCACAACCCCTCTTCTTCTATCCCGGTCCATTACTCTGCAGCCTGGTTGGATGGTGGGGAGTTACTTTTTTACAAATAAATGTGATGACACTTTAATAGCTGGGTGTTCTCAGGCTTAGAGCCACAATGGCGTCTCATAGAGTGCAGCGGGTTTGGAGCGATGGCATTGTGAGTTATGCGTCCCCGTCCCCCATAAGAGCCCGCCGAAATAGATGTGCGGATAGCCTTACTGTGCAGCGTGAGTGTTTATCTACACTGCGGGGAGTGCATGATGGATCTGTAGTGATCAGTTAAAACCACATTGATGATAAACTAATGAATCAAGGCCGGCATTAATCACATTGTGGCTGCGCACGGAAAGACGAATGGAAATGCAAAAGTTCCATGCTAATGATAAACTACTAACAATTTGGTGGCGGACAAGGAGAGAGGGAAAATTACACACCGGGGTTTCATGCATAATCTCAGTAGATATTAATATTTCTCCCCCCCCCCCCCCCCTCCTCTACGTTGCCGCCTTTAGAGGCATAATCAAATTTCATTACCAGCCAAACCGACATGATTAAACAGAACAGAGTGTGAGTTCAGAGTCTCACACTGCGGCACACGTTGGCTGCCACTCAGCGCCGTCTCCACCCCCTTCATCATTCACAAACGCCCCCCCCCCCCCCTCTGCTTCCCAGCACGGCCCACTGGCACACGCAGATCCAAATCAGCATTTCATGACCAACCTCTCATCTTTGACCACACGTTTCCTCTGCCTGTGCCTTTATCTGTCCATCATGTGGTTCCCTAGGGAGCGCCTCGTCTGCAGATCAGCCCCATTGACTGAGGAGGCAGGCAGAATAACTGGCTGTCTGTTTTGAGACCGTCACTATCATGCCTGTGCTGTGTCTTCCAGGCCGTCCTACCAAACTGCGAATGCAAACATTGCTAGCATCTGTGAAGGCGCCGCCGTTAGCCTCTGATCTGCAGGGGACATCCGGTATTTGTGGAAGGAATTTCTGTTGGACTTGAACTCTTATCTCCGTGTCAGACCGGTGGAGTAGAGACGCTCACATCTTAAGCTGAGTTTGGGGCGTTGACCTCTCTAGTCTCCTCTAATCTCCCTCATCAGGCGGGCAGGATTGGCGCCCGTGACCCGCTTCCTTTCTTCGTCTTCTCAGTTTTTATTTATTCATTAACTGGCTGGCGCCGGCGTGTGTTCCCTCCCCTGAATGTGTGCGATGGGGGAATGAAAGGGATATTATATTTTTTTGTATCTGTCATTTTCTTTCTATCTCCCATATGACTTCTTAATCCATCTGAATGCATAGAAGATAATGTTTTGGGCGAAATAACATAAGAGGAAAGATAGACTCCCAAGGACCAATATCTTTATTGCTTGGAGGATAAACGGATTATGTCAGCCATTTTCTGCTGCTGACAGCTTTTCTTATTAACCGATTTTATTTTTAATCTGCCAAGGAAGAAATGTGGTTTTATGTCACAATAAAACGCTGGTCACATCTAATGCTGCCCTCAAACAAACAGATCTCTCAAAGCCTGGCTGGGAAATTTGAAATAACTTTAAAGAGGGGGTTTTTGGGGGAGGGGGGGGGGCGTGTGTCTGTGTGTGTGTGTGTGTGTGAGGGGGGGGGGGGGGTCTTCATCCGCAAGCTTGTTGGAGTGAGGAGTAAACAATTTTTTAAAGTCCTTCACAGCTGTATTCTTCTTTTAAATATTTATTTTTTTTATATTGCTGAGCTCTGAGAAAAAAAAAGAGCCTCCATCATGGCTGAATAGCTTGTGTGTGTGTGTGTGTGTGTGTGTGTGGGCTGCTGGTTGCTGCTTCATTCATGTAAGATAATACAAAGAACAGCGCCGACGCCTCGCGTACACCAAGAAGTGTGTGTAAGAGGACAACAGCAGAGCTTTAAAAACAACACAAGGCCTCCATCAGCAGGCGTCCGGTCGCCCCCCCTCACCCCCCCCGCCCCCTGTATTAACATCAGACCCATCTCAGGTGGCTTCCTGTTTAGCCGCTTCTCTTGCGTTAAGTGTGTGCAGGAGATTCTGGGGATCATCTAAAATGAAACCATTTGGACAGATTTATATGGAGGGGTGTTGGGTGTGTGTGTGTGTGTGTGTGTGTGCCAGGCAGCTATCATTAACCTCAGGGCTTTAGCGCTCCCTGCTCTCTCATTTCATGCTCGTGATCTGAGGGTGTGAATTAGCCGTTGCCCCAGGCAGCCCAACTTAGTTACTGGCTGGACAACATGAAAGCAATACACAGAGCTGCATAAAGAATCCTCTCAAAGCCTCCCTGTCCACACACACACACACACACACACACCCTGCATCCCTACCTTCTCCTGTGGGACTGATGGGGGGGCCGGGCCGGGGGGGGGGGACCCGTGTCATGTCTATAATGGACAAGTGGCAGGTTCACCTTTGCCTGGGCCGGGGAGCTTATAGGGTAAAAAATATTCTGATTGACTTTGTGATGCTCCCATACATTAAAGGCGTGCTTACAGTAAGCCTGAGAGGATAAGAGAGCTATGGAATGCTGACACATCTACAGGCTTTAGACATTACAAATATCACAACATGGCCACCTAAACACAAAAGCATGGAATCATTTTATATGTAGGCATTGACAAATAATTCTTCATCGCACAAAAAATTCTATAGCGTGAGCTCGTGACCTTATGGGAGGAAAATCTGATAGAAATATGGATATTGTATGCAGAAATCAGATTTATGTCCTATATATAGTATGAAGTATTCAACCAGAAGGAAATGTACATTATGTACCTATGTTCACTGTGACTAAACAGGAAATGAATACTATATAATGTGGAGTTAAAATAGTGTTGAGAATGAACTGCAGGGCTGGAAATGGATTTGGTTTGTGTGCAAACTGTAGCAGCTGATGGAATAACAACACTGTTTATACAGGGGGATGATTGAGCTGGATAGTGTGTGTGTGTGTGTGTGTGTGTGTGTGTGTGTGTGTGTGTGTGTGTGCTGTTGGCAGAGTAATACTGACATCAGTGCAGATATGGAGCCAGACACCTGAATCAAGCCACATGTCATTAAAGTATCCAGATTCTTCTCAAACCCCCATGATTCCTTGCTGCAGCTCGCTGTTTCCCTGGCTTCTGCTCATATTTGGTTTGGAATCCTGCACATTTGTGGAGGCAGGAAGTAAATAGAAATATGAAACAGGAGATAACTTTCACACCAAACACAATGTTGGCAAACTTCTCAGTCTGTGGTTGAATCAAATCTCATCAAATGAATGATTCTGATTATCGCCACAGCTTCCTGTGCTCAGTGCGTCTGACATCATCTGACATCATCACATCTGATCAGTCTGTGGGTTTGACTGTTTTACAGATTTGTCATTAAGTCAGAGCGGCTGATGGGAGTCAGAGTTTGTCCTGTTGACTTCCTCTCATGTCTCCTCCAGCCACACGGGGGCGCTGTGTGGAGAATCAGACCCCAGTGGCCTCATGTGTCAATCAAATATGAATGAGAGAGGAGACGCAGGATGCTTTCCTTTAAACATTTAGATGATCAAACACGTCTTCATTATGAACATTATGATGTTTGACACAGAGCAGAGCAGAGCAGAGCAGAGCGGCTGCTCCTCCTGACCTCTGTGGGGCCTGGAGCCAGAGTCTGGACCACAGTCTGGAAGCAACGAGACAAAGAGCTGAGCAGTGTGGCAATAGGAGCTCCAGCCCTGAAAAAGTACTGGACCTGTCAGTATGGGGGTTCTGAGAGAGAGAGAGAGAGAGAGAGAGAGAGAGAGAGGGGGAGGGAGAGAGGACTCATGTCCTTGAGTCAAGGTGAATTTCACAAGGTGCCACATACACAGGGGAGAAGATGGAGCCTCTCCTCCCGTCTCCCCTCTCTGTGTTTGAGTGGACACACTGACAGAGGGACAGACTGCTGTGGTCCTGCATCCTCCGTCCTGCTTTCTCCTCAGGAGTGTTTAAGTCTTGGGGTGAGCGGAGAGGCGGAGTGATGCATGCCGACCGGTACAGGCCATCGCCCTGGAAACCACCATGGGGTCCATGTGAGAACTCTGTCACTGCTGGGCTCAAGTGTACAGAGAGAGGAGAGTCAAGGTTATACTCCATCTACTGGAGCATGAGAAAGGCCTGAGTGTGCTCCTCTTACCTCTGGTGCCACAGCGTACTCAGCCTCTCATCTCCAGAGCTGCAGGTTGTAAACATTGTTGCTCGTTGGCGTTTATCAAACACAAGGAATCGGTATGTTTATATAATACATATATCTGATATTTAGCTCAGAGTGTGACTCAGACAGACCCAGAGTCTTTATGCTGTCTCCTCTCATCTGAGCTGTAAACAGACACAGGCTCTGACACCAGGGGGGGCGGGGCCTTTATTCCTGCTGTAGTGAGCCGACTGCATCACATAAAGTTCACATTATTTGTTAGCTACTTTTGATGAATACGCAAACCTACCAAACAAAGTTCAGTCATTAGTTTGGAATTTGTCTCCTTAGACTAGAGTGTGTGTTCTTTAATAAATGCTCTCTGCTGTAAACACACACTTCCTCTCTGCTGGCCTGGTGTCATGTATGTAATGTACACGTGTTTATTGAAGCCCTGCTTGTTAACTCTGTGCTCATCGCTCTGATCTGTGAACAGGAGAGCAAAGGAGGAAACATTTACTGAGTCTAAGTACAACCATTCATTTCCTATCATCAATAACAATCCTTCCCGTTTTCTCCTCAGACTTTCAGATGTTTGCATCTCATTTGTATTTTTAATTGGTGAAGTTTGATTAAACCCAGCCCCTAGTGTTCTGTGGCATTAGGCGCTGCCATATGTTTGGCTGTGTGCTGATTCCCATTTCCATAATCATTTCTGCCTGTTTGAGGCTGGAGTCTATTTGCCGCACGCCTTTGATTGCATCTGCCTGAACTTAAACGATGCCGTGTGAGTTCTCAGTTCATTGCTGTGACCTTTAATCTGCCACTTACAGAACGCTCCCATCTATCATGGTTGTCAGTTTGAAATTCCTAATCTGGTCTGAAAAGTCTTTACAAGTGCGGCTGGATTACTGGGAGATAATTAATCATATTCAAATGCATGAAAATAAATTTTGTTTACAAATCTGCGATCACCTAAAAGGAGCAGAGGAGGGAGGAGTGTGTGTGTGTGTGTGGGTGTGTGTGTGTGTGTGTGAGACTTGGATGAGGTGTGCATTTGCATAACATTTAGTTAAAAAGCAAGGAGAGAATTATTTGTTTGAAGCCAGACTGAGATGAAGAGGGGGGACGAGCTTCTTCCATTTATCACTGGGACATATTGTCCCCAGCGTATTTGATGTGACTCTATATTTCCCACACAGCCGTTCATTTGATAGGTCATATTCTATTATGGACATAGATGCATGTCAGAGATCGTAGAGACGGAACTCTTTACATTCTGATCGTCTGCGTTCAGATGATAGAGACTAAATGAAGCAGCTTGGTTCAGATCCTCTTCCTCAGCCCAGCTGCACCTGGATGCTTCCTCACACACACACACACACACACACATGTGGAGAGGAGAGACCAACATGGAATTCAGTTTTTGTTCAATATAGATCCCTCAGCGCGTCCGGAGTCTGTTTGTTTCTCTTTCCTTTATTCAGTACATGTTACTTATCTATCTCAGGGTCATAACAATGGACTGTGTTCTGTGTATAGAATATAACCAGTGTCAGTATGAGATCCAGTGGCTTGTTAGCTTTGGACTGAATTTGAAGCTGTGGACATTTAGTTTATACTAGCATATATATTTATGTTCCACTCATGTATTATTGCATCATGAAGTCCAGTTAAAATCATGGATCAGCTACTTTGGATAATTATTCACATACAGCAAATCATGAGGAGAGAATCTTTGTAAACACACGTATGTAATGTGTGTGTGATGACATGACCGCGTATTTAAACTCTGCTCAGTGATGGGGATCAGTCTGATCATGTCCATGTCCTCAATCATCAATCACCTCCTCCCTGTTTCCTCCTCACATGTTTGTCTCTTCTTTGTGTGTTTTAATCGGTGCAGCCCTCTGTTTAAATGCCTTCACAACAATCTGCTGTGGAATCATTGTTCTGGGAGAAAAACACATTTCTGATCTTAATACTCATTTAGATTCCCATTCACTTCGTCTCACAAAGCCAGATTATTGTGCAAATGGAGCTTGGATGGATGGATGAATGCTATGGATGCCTGCTGTAACAATCCAAACAAACGGGACACAATCCTGTTCAATTGCTTGCTCATTCTGGACTTCCTGTGCTGCGGTTGCTCTTAGAGATGTATTCTTGAGCATAAGAGTCTCGGTTATGTTTTCTCTCAGAAAAAGACACATTCTTTCTAAAGAGGAAGGAAAAAAACATTTCACTTTTCAATTACCCCCAGCTCCTTCACCTCTCCCATCCTCCCCGGGTCTGGTTTCCAAGGAGAGAGAGAAGAGAAAGGGATGCTTTTCACTCTCCAGGCAGCAGCAGCAGCAGCAGCAGCACCACTCCTCCCTCCCTCCCTCCCTCTCATTCTCTTCCTATCATCCTGCCTTCCACTTTTATGCATGAAACAGAGAGGTTGATTGAAAGCATTCAGTGACCATTCAGACAATGAAGAAAAGAGATCCTCCGAGCTTTATTAGATATGAAGATCTACAATAAAAATCAATTTCTGCCCTCTTTATGCAGTTTAAATGACAAAGCCTCAGCCCATTCAGCCTTTGTGTGCAGGAAAGTAATTCTGCAGCACCGGCCGAGACAAGAGCGCCGTATACTTTCTGACCTGCGATTGCAGATTCTAATATGATACAGACCTACTGAGATAATAGGAGGCACTTAATATCATCTGTTGAGAAGGAAAAAGTTATCTCATATCTTTTGGTAGATAGATGGATGGGGGATGAGGTTTAAACTCTTTCATGGGCAGAATACTAAACAGAAGGAGACGGACAGCTGAGCCTTTTAAAAGTCACCGCAGTGCCACACCGCTGCTCTCAAACCTCAACGTTTACAACACAAAGGTTGTTTTTACAACGAGCCGGATCAACCAAATACAGAAATCTCATTTAAAATATGAGCAAAATCTCATTAAAATATCTACGTATATATATATATTAATTTCTTTAATATTATAAGAGTTATCACCCACCAGTGTGTGTTTGGGCCGTCATGTCACAGAGCGGAAGATGTTTTCACTCAGTGTGCACGGGTTTGCTTCAGAAAAGAGGAGATATCATTGGGCCGGTGTGTTTTTACACAGGAATAGAAAAGACAAATAGAGAACAGAAAAGGAGAATATGGAAATATTGTTTGACTTTTGCATCGATCGCTTTGTTATGAAAGAGAGACAGAAAGAAAACTTTACCAAGAGGAGGAAAGTGTGACTGAACACAGCAACGGCCAAACGACGTTAATGTGATTGACCCCAGAAAACAAATACACACACATATGTAAATGAATCCTATTGTAGACGTGATCCAAAACACTGCCTCCAGTGATTTGGCTCCACTTCAGGCTGTAGGGAGTAAATGTCCATGAAGAAGAATCATACGGATCCATCAGGAGACGCTGGCTGGAGTTTTCCTTCAGCAACGGTAATTTGAGGAAAATGTCTAATGTTTAATCACAACAACTCTAAGTAGCACAACAACAATCTGTTTGGATAGAAAGTGAGGCTGCGCTCATGTTTCAAAGATGATTCTCTGTCATGATGCATATTTATGGCAACCTGTGTTTGATTCCCATGCAGCCTGGAGGAGTTCACTGAAATGATGACACACTTTATTTCATATTGTTGTCAGCTGGCTGATCGGAGACGGCGGTTCTACTCGGTGGGTTTAATTCAGATTCTGGCACGGAGGCTGCAGGTCTGACAGAGGAAGAGGTGAAGATGTGTGAGCAGAGAGCAGCCGACTGGGAGAGGAACTTTGGCACGCTAGTAAAAGAAAGAACAACAATCAGTCTTAAAACTGAATTATTGGGGAATCGTGGAATTGGATTTACTAATTGGTACAATAAACAATGACTTTGTATTTTTTTTTACAATCATTTTTATAGCGTTATTTAACATTAAATGATCAAATCCATCCACTGAGTAGAGCTTGACTGAGCTGGTTCACAGGTTTCCTTATATTTAAATGTTGCTACATTAACATTAACAGTGATGAAAAGAATGAAGCCTTATTGTCCCACATTCTTTTCCTTGAGCTCTGGTCTGTCTCTGTTTCTGAAGAGAACCTCTTGTAATCCATGACATTCTATAGCAAACACAACAAGATAAATGATCCATGTAGCTGTAATGAAAAGGACTTTCATTCTTCTGAGATGGAGACGTGGATGAATGTGAGGGAGCGTTCCATATCCAAGGGCAGGGAGATAAATATTCTGCCTGACTTCTCCCCACATGTCAGCTCAGGTCTGCTTCCCACCTGAGGAGCGATTGTTTCACTCCAGCGTTGTGACTGCAGGACATGTGCTATTTCAAATCAAACCTTCAAGGTCCCAAAGTCATTTATTTGTGTCAAAACCAAGACAGAGCGGAATTCTGAGAAACAACAATAAATTCACTGAGGATGTAACAAATCACAATATGTTGTGCGCTGCCTCAGTAGCTTGTGTTGTTCGCTGGCGGACTAGAATAATATCCAGGATGCAGCCGTCCATTCAGAGCCTTAAAGAGGGGAACTAATCTCCCTAAAAAGAGGAGAGTTAGCTTCATTGTTGTGTCAGATACGCTAACACGTGTCGCTGCACCTCCCTGTACTACAGCAGAGGAAGAGGAGCCCGATTCCCTGATAGGAGACAGAAGCCTCCTTGAGTGTTTGCAAAGTGTGGACCTTGAGAAGAACGGCTTTGCCAAAAATCCTCTGGCGGCCCCAGAGACCGCAGCACAGTGCTGAGTGAAAACAAAGATGTTATAAGCTAGCTTAGCTATTATCGCGCCTTTGCACTACATCTCCCCCGACGCTGCATTCAAATGTCTATTTATTTGGGCTTTTATTTATTTATTACAGCGTTTTCTTCTCTTTTCCAAGGAAAATTTTCACTAAAAGGATTATTTGTAAAATAAGTCAAATAATTTAAAATGCTTCATGCTTCTTGAATAATAACATTGAAATAATGAAGAATAGAGTTTATTAAGTTGAGTTATGTTTTCCTTGAGCGTTGGACTCAGAGCACAGAGAGACGTTTAGATGTGTGGCTTTATGTATGAGCATCAGGCAGGGAAGAAGAGAATGCAAAAAGACTCCAAGCCTTCAACTCCACAGCCTTTATGGCAAATCAGCACAGGAAACACATTTCTATAAGCATGAAAGAGAGAGAGAGGTTAATTTAACGATGTGAGGTGTCGATAGCAAACCTGAATGATCCTGCAGACGGAGAACAGTCTGACTTTGACCCCTGGAGTGTGAGAGAGAGCTGAGGCGTAATTACAGGGAGCACAGGAATTCAAGGGGAATGGATTCATCATTCTCCATCATTCTTCATCATTCAGTCTGTATGTGTCAATACAGGCACCAGACACTGAGCATGCCTCTGACCTTGGGAGGAAATGTTTCTATTTCCAAGAATAAATCCTCTGTTAGAACATTAGATGTAAGAGTCTGTATGTTGCTTCAGGTTCCGTCTCATGGCCTGATGGGTGACCTGTGTGTCCTCCTGTTTAACCCTTCACTGCTCCTCATGGGCATGCTGCCTCCTGTATGCTCTGCATCAGTGTGTGAGGGGCTCTATACATATATAAGTAAGAATTAAGATCAAGGTAAAGAAATCTAATCCAGGGAATAAACGGCTCCCAGAGTCCTGCAGGGGACTGAATGTTCTCAACCCTGCAGATCCTCCATCTGGACCTGGACCTACAATCAGGATCTGTGTGTGTACAGCAGGGAGACAAGGGAAACTGATCCTCAAGGACCAGGATGAGAGCCCTCAGTCAGTGACCTGTGATCGATCAATCAATCGATCAATAAATCAATCAATCAATCAATCAATCAAGCAAGCAGTCTGTAAACTGTATGATAATACAGAGGCAGAGGAAAGGGTTAATGTACAGACAGGTGTGCTGTATGTTCACTTATTACATCTATTATATCTTTTATTTATTTATCTTTATTTTATTTTGCATAAGCAGAGAGAGGAATGAATTGTGTTCTGACTGTATACTTAGTTGAGACTCTTGTGTCAGATGTGTGGTCTTCCAGGTCTGACAGCCAATGACAGATCCTGATTTACAGCTGACTGATGATGACACTTTGTTCTCTTCCTGTTGCTATGTGTGTATTCAGATTGTTTGATGGCCTCTGTATGAGCAGAGTCATAATGTGTTCCTGTAGCTCATCTTATATGAGTCCTATAGCTGTGGTTGCTTCTGTAGTTGATCTGCATTGAGTCCTTACTGGTTGTCTTAGGAAAGGTGATCCTGCTCTCCTAACTCCTAACCTCTACCTCTACCTGTGTGCAGCATTAGAACCAGAGGCGTGTGTGTTGATTGGACCTCAGCTCTTCCTCTCCTTATCCTTCCATATTCCCTCTCCAGTCCTCTGCCTCGCCTCTCCACTGTAGCAGGATAAAAAAAAATCAAAGAGGGTATTAGGCAGCAGGGTTATTCCCCACACTTAGCTGGAGGCTGGCGTTAATCTGTGCGTCTTGGAGAAACGAGGTTAGTTAAGCATTTTAATGGCCCCGGCCCTGTGATAATTAGGCCTGCCCTGGAGGGAGCTCCAGTTGAGCCACTTGGGCCTTGAAATGGATCCAGGGAACTAAAGCTCTGCACACACACAATGATCCTGAACTAATTCCCTGAGTAAACATTTCTTCCCGTTCGCTCCTCAGCCTCTGTCTCTTTAAAGTTGTGAAAGGAATGTTTCTCCTTTTTTTTCTCTCACTTTCTCCTCTCCTCTCCTCCCTCAGCTCAGAGTTTTAGAAATGACACATTTCTTTCTTTCTTTCTTTCTTTCTTTCTTTCTTTCTTTCTTTCTTTCTTTCTTTCTTTCTTTCTGTCTTTCTCTTTCTTTCTTTCTTTCTTTCTTTCTTTCTTTCTTTCTTTCTTTCTGTCTTTCTCTTTCTTTCTTTCTTTCTGTCTTTCTTTCTTTCTTTCTTTCTTTCAGAGATTGTCATTATGTCTTTTTTTAATGTTAGGGTTTGCAGCACTCCTACACACACACACACACACACACACACTCCACACACACTTCCCCAGCACTCGTCCTCTGTTGTGTCTCGTCTTGAGTGGCATGACCTCTGACCCCAGCCCCTCTGTGGACCCCCTGAGTGACTGATCCCCATCTTCCTACAGGGGATAGGAAGTCTGTAAACATTGTGTGCAGGCCTCTCTTCCTGTCTCCTCTGGGGTTCCCTCAGCACGGAGACGGCCCTCCTGACTCCTGCTGCTTTGTTTCCTCAGCACAAAGGACAGACTTCACATTTAGACGCCTCTCTATCGTCCTGAACTCACTTAGTCAATGTCAACAGAAGATTCAAAGGACAGCGTTGGCTCGAACAATGAAATGTAGGAAATATTCATAAATACTAGAGACACAAACATTTGTCTGTTCTTGTTCAATCAGAGAGCAGAGATCTTGTGTTTCTGAAGGAGAGCTTCATGTGATCCTGGTCCAGACTCCTCCTCCTGCTGCTCTGATGGTGTCAGGCTCAGGGTCTGTGGTCCAGGTTCAGGCTCAGGCTCTGGGTCTGTGGTTCAGGTCTGTGGTTCAGGCTCAGGCTCTGGGTCAGTGGTTCAGGTCTGTGGTTCAGGCTCAGGCTCTGGGTCTGTGGTTCAGGTCTGTGGTTCAGGCTCAGGCTCTGGGTCTGTGGTTCAGGTCTGTGGTTCAGGCTCAGGCTCAGGCTCTGGGTCTGTGGTTCAGGTCTGTGGTCCAGGTTCAGGCTCAGGCTCTGGGTCTGTGGTTCAGGTCTGTGGTTCAGGCTCAGGCTCAGGCTCTGGGTCTGTGGTTCAGGTCTGTGCTTCAGGCTCAGGCTCTGGGTCTGTGGTTCAGGTCTGTGGTTCAGGCTCAGGCTCAGGCTCTGGGTCTGTGGTTCAGGTCTGTGGTTCAGGCTCAGGCTCAGGCTCTGGGTCTGTGGTTCAGGTCTGTGCTTCAGGCTCAGGCTCTGGGTCTGTGGTTCAGGTCTGTGGTTCAGGCTCAGGCTCTGGGTCTGTGGTTCAGGTCTGTGGTCCAGGTTCAGGCTCAGGCTCTGGGTCTGTGGTTCAGGTCTGTGGTTCAGGCTCAGGCTCTGGGTCTGTGGTTCAGGTCTGTGGTCCAGGTTCAGGCTCAGGCTCTGGGTCTGTGGTTCAGGTCTGTGGTTCAGGCTCAGGCTCTGGGTCTGTGGTTCAGGTCTGTGGTTCAGGTTCAGGCTCAGGCTCTGGGTCTGTGGTTCAGGTCTGTGGTTCAGGCTCAGGCTCTGGGTCTGTGGTTCAGGTCTGTGGTTCAGGCTCAGGCTCTGGGTCTGTGGTTCAGGTCTGTGGTCCAGGTTCAGGCTCAGGCTCTGGGTCTGTGGTTCAGGTCTGTGGTTCAGGCTCAGGCTCTGGGTCTGTGGTTCAGGTCTGTGGTTCAGGTTCAGGCTCAGGCTCTGGGTCTGTGGTTCAGGTCTGTGGTTCAGGCTCAGGCTCTGGGTCTGTGGTTCAGGTCTGTGGTTCAGGCTCAGGCTCAGGCTCTGGGTCTGTGGTTCAGGTCTGTGGTTCAGGCTCAGGCTCAGGCTCTGGGTCTGTGGTTCAGGTTCAGGCTCAGGCTCTGGGTCTGTGGTTCAGGTCTGTGGTTCAGGCTCAGGCTCTGGGTCTGTGGTTGAGGCTCAGGTGACAGAGTTGGTCATCTTTCAGAGAGGCTGTTTGGAGGAGGTTTGAGTGACACCTGGCCCTGGAGCGGCGTCCGGTTGTCGTGGAGACCCTGCTTGTTTAGCTCTGGGTACCTTTGTGAGGAGTATCTTCATCTCACCGCTGCTCTGTCAGCCTCTTCCTCCAGGCCACAGAGTCAGGCATCATTCATATCTGACACTGGGGCTGTCTAGTGTGTGTGCGTGTGTGTGTGTGTGTGTTTTTGTATTTTTGTGTGTGCGTGCTGTGTGTGTGTGTGTGTGTGTATCTGTATGTGTGGGTGTGTGTGTCTGTGTGTGTGTATGTATGCGTGTGTGTTTGTGTGTGTGTGTCTGCATGTCGTACGTCTTGTGCGTGTGTATGTGTGTGTGTCTCTCTCTCTCTCTGCCGTGCGTCCACCTGTGTGTGTGTGTGTGTGTGTGTGCCTGCATGTCGTACGTCTTGTGTGTGTGTGTGTGTGTGTGTGTGTGTCCCTCTCTGCCGTGCGTCCACCTGTGTGTGTGTCTGCATGTCGTACGTCTTGTGTGTGTCTCAAGGACAGACTCAGCCTCAGAGTGGTTGCCGTGGCAGCTCCAGCACAGAAGATGAATGTTTCCAGAACATATGAGAATATCATTAAAGCCACCCTGCGCTGTGTTTGATTGATCTGCTGAATCTCAGTGTTTGGATGTTAACATAAAACCTGCAAATGGATTCAATTTAAATGTGTTACTTATCAACACTCCACAGTCCATCAATGTACACACACACTCCTCTGCTGCTGCTGCACTGTGTGTGTGTGTGTGCGTGTGTGTGTCACTTTACTTAACACACTCATTACAAGTTATTAATTAATCCATTAAATTTACTAAGTCATTAGGCTGACATCTGATTCCTGCCACACTGACTCCTCATGTTTAACTGTGTGTGTGTGTGTGTGTGTGTGTGTGTGTGTGACCTCTAATGTGCCTCCATGTTGTAGAAGTGGCACATTGTTGAGCTCCTCTGTGTGTGTGTGTGTGTGTGTGTGTGTGCCAGTGCAGCTGGACTTCCTCTTATCCAGGATGTTACCTGCGTGCGTTCAGTCTTCCTCCTCCTCCTCTTCCTCCCCTCTCCCTGTCTGAGCCGTGTGTCTCCTCTTTGTCCCGTCTCCAGGCCGCGGCCCTCGCCGGCCCGGGCCCAGGCTCCGAGCAGCTTCTGACCCTTTGTGCCACCTTTATCACAGTCTTCTTCACCGGGGGCTACTTAGCCACAGCGCTAACTGCAGGTCCTGTGGGTCTCTGTGATTGTGCTCTGCATTGAGCTGAGAGATGAGGATTAACACACACACTCGATAAAGGGGTCAGAGGTGTGCACTGATTATTTGTGTGTGTGTGTGTGTCTGTGTGTGTGTGTGTGTGTGTGTGTGTGTGTGTCTGTGTGTGCGAGTGCGTGCAGAGGAGAGGAAAAGAGAGGGAGAGAGAGAGACTGCACAAGGCAACCTATTATATGTGTGTGTGTGTGTGTGTGTGTGTGTGTGTGTGTGTGTGTGTCTCACAGGAGAGAGGAGGAAGCAGGTGGACGGGGGTTGGGGACATGGCTGCAAGGTTGAGGTGAAATAGATGGATAAGGTTAGCTGAGTTATCAGACAGGAGCATCACAATCAAGCTGTCAGCTCAATGCCTCCCTCTCTCTGCTCGCTCCCTCCTTTTTGATAAACAGAGGAATAGGATTACACTCTGGACCGGTCCCGGGGCAGTGAGGACGCATTCTCCGCTCCATGAAAGGCCCACAAGAAAGGCACAAATCTGTCAGGCCGGGCGTTCTGTGGGAGGAATCCTGCTGTGGGAGGAAAGATGGCAACCGGCCAGAGAACACAGAGACGTGGGGGAGAGGAAATATCTGGCTTCTATTTACACGTGTGCTACACAAATGATTACAATACAAATCTACACTCTACATGCTAAGCCTAATATCATCCTGTGTGTGTTCACTGTTCTGTGTGTGCTCCTGACAGTCTGGCTGAGGAGAAGGTTAGACCTGCAGACCAGAGCAGCCCCTTCAATTGCTCTCTTCTTCTTCTTCTTCTCTTGTTTCCTCCTCATCCCATGTTCTGTAGCGTCTGTAGGGAGCCGCTCACCTTCTCTCTGTGTCTCTGTCTCAAGCAGTCAAACTCTAACAGACCTAGCACACTTCCTGTTCTCTTCTGTATATTTGGTGCTCATACAGTTGACTGACTGACTGACTGACTGACTGACTGACTGACTGACAGACTCAGGGAGCAGAGATGAGTCCTGTAGTATGAAGTCACTTCCTGTTCCCCCACCCACAGACTGTGTTTCTGTATCTTGGTAGATTTTCTTGTATCCTGGACCAAGTCCATTCATTAGCTTTGTTCTTGTAGCTTGAGACGATCACATGCATGTGTTCCTTTGTTTAGGAAGTAAAAACTTGTTTGGCAGAGTCGACTCCAAGCCACAATTGTTTTGTTTCAATTGGATCAGCAACAGGAAGAGAAAGAGGAACGCCTCGTCTGGTTCCATCTTATCCTAAGCTCAGACAACAAGTGAACACATCCCCCGCACCTGACTGAGTGGGGACTCTGACACAGATCCACGCTCTGTTCCTTTGTAAAGACCAAATCCCTCCTTTCCTCCTTTTGCAGCCATCATCTGGCTTCCAAGCGAGGGTCCAGCCAGAAATCTTGCGGCGAGGCGGTGAAATAAAGGAAGTGCTGCCATGCCTGTCTCTGCCAGTGGATTCAGCCAAAGCAAATTGCTTATTGAGACTTTGGTCCAATTGGATGCCATCCCTTGGTAAGTAATTCCCACGGCACGTTGTTGGCAATGGCGCCGCACGCCTCAATCAGGTGCTGAGGCCTGGAGGAGGCCCGGCTCATTTGCATGTCCAAGTATGAGGGGAATTCCTGTTAGGAAGGAGCCAGACTTTGATGTGGGCATTCCCTCCTGGATTACAGGACGGAAATAGACAGCAGAGGATGAGTGAAGTCATTCATCAGCAGCATGGGGTCTGCTTGGTCTTCACCTCCTCAACCAGCTTGGCTCCAGAGTCAGGCTCAGCTGTGCCAGGACACAAACTGAGCCTGACGCAAATGAGACGCTCTCTGCAGCCAGGAGGCGATTACAATCATGTCAGAGTAATATGAGACATCACACATGATCACCCCTACATGTGGACACGCTAACAGAGGAGGAACCTCTACATGTGGACACGCTAACAGGCGGAACAGCTACATGTGGACATGCTAACAGGCGGAACCCTCTACATGTGGACACGCTAGCAGAGGAGGAACCTCTACATGTGGACACGCTAACAGGAGGAACCTCTACATGTGGACACGCTAACAGGAGGAACCTCTACATGTGGACACGCTAACAGAGGAAGAACCTCTACATGTGGACACGCTAACAGAGGAGGAACGACTTCTTTGACCGTTTTAACTCTAAATTTTAGATTTTTGCACTAATTTAAATTGATTTTCAATTAAAAAATAAATGTTAGTCAAAAAAACCCATACATTTTTTTTTTATTTATTTATTTTATATTTAACAGTAATGCAGTAAGTGCAGTATGAAAATGAACTGTGTGTGTGTGTGTGTGTGTGTGTGTGTGTGTGTGTGTGTGTGTGTGTGTGCTCACCCACAGCCTGATTGGTCCCAGTGGGTTCTTGTTCACAGGTGTCCACTGTGTGAGGACACAGAGGGTCCAACATGTCTCCGTCCCTGTTATGCTGATGAAGGACACCTGCTCCTGCTCCTCCCCCTCAGAGCTTCTCCCCCTGTGTTAATGGAGCATGATCACGATGGAGCATGATCATGAGGTGGTTGAAGACCCAGCGTCTCCACTCTGAGCTGCAGTTTCCTTGTTGTAGTATTTTAGCAGCACAACAGGTAAAGAGAGAGAGAGAGAGAGAGAGAGAGAGAGAGAGAGGAGCTGCAGAAGAATGGAGGAGAGGCAGAGACATGGGAGTCAGACAGATAAACAGTTTGACCTTCTGTTTCTGCTATTTCCCCCGGTCACCCCCCCTCCTCCCCCCCTCTCTTCCCCTCTCTTGCCCTCAGCTGTGTGTCGGACGAATCCTTTTCGGAGGGATAAATAGCACTGCTGCGCTTTGATAGCCTCAGTCCCAAACAGCAGCTAGCGATAAATAAAAGGAACTTTCTCCATTTATCTCTGTGAGAAAGAAGTTCCTATTAGGGTCCCCATAGCCACGGGGCCTTTCCCTCCTTCACTGCACAGCTTTGTAGATTGCCTGCTTGGTTTAAGGTGCTATTGAGTGCTCACCAGGACAATTACATGCCAGGACCCCCCTCCGGAAATGTCCCTCCCCTCCACTTCCCCTCGCCCGTCCTGTACCTTTGTGCCAGTGTTGCAGGAGATGCTATCCGTGATATGGCCGGATGGGAAACGGTGTGTGTGTGCGGCGCCTGGTGTAATTGTGTGCGCGTGTGTGTGTGTGTGTGTGTGTGTGTGTGTGTGTGTGTGTGTGTGTGTGTGTGTGTGTGTGTGTGTGTGTGTGAGCTCCCTGCTGGAAGTGGGGACAGAGGGGGGAGAGTGATAATGGCCTTGTGAATGGTATGGAATAAAGTATCATTGCTTAGTGCCTGGAGTCAGACAGTGATGCTAATGCAAATGCCCCCCCCCCCCCCACCTGCCCGTCTGCTATAATGATGCCCCACAAACAGTGTGTATGAAGAAACAGAGCGACGGAGGAATATAAATAAAAATAGCGCCCACCTCGGTGAAAATGACTTTGTGTTGCCCTGGGGGAAGTTAAGACGACGCACCTCGACACCTTTACACCGCCGCTCCCCTGTGGGCCTCCTCCATTTCCTTCTCCTCTTGATATATTTTTTTTATCATTTGATAACATAGAAAGCAGAGATTTCTGTGAGGGTTTGAGAGAGACTTGGCCCCAGACTCGGCATGTCAATCTCATTTCAGCTGCCTCACAAAATCAAGACATAAAATGAAATGTGTATATTGGTTGTAGGGCTGCAGGAGTCCAAGGCTTCAACCTCAGCGAGAGACGGATATTTTCCAGCACATTGTAAGGCGGTGAATATCCGTCCAGATGACACTGGGCTACTTCCTGCTTTAATGCACAAAGAGTCAAGAACATCTGTGTGAGGACGTCCATCTGCACTTTGTCTTCCATCCACCAACACGGCTCTCATGACGCCGTCTGAGCCGGAGCACTGCAGACCGGAGCCGGGGAGAGAGAGAGGGATAAAGTGTCTGAGGAGAGAGGAGAGAGCGGGACGTTGATCCAGGATCTTAGATTGTAGAGAAGCATCTATCAGAGCGAGAGCAGCCTGGTGCCGGTCCACATGAGGGGGACAGCAGAGGAGCGACCTGCTGCCCAGAGGCTCCAGAGGCTCCAGAGGCTCCAGAGGCAGGCAGATAGAGAGAGCAGCCTAATCAAGGAGCCTGCAGACCCGGGCGCTTCCTATCCCCTCTCTTCTCTATTCCATTTCCTCAGTTTTGCACTCAGAGCCTAAGCTCCTTTTTATTTCACGGTGTCAGTTTCAAAGCCGTCGTCTTTTGTCTTGTGAAAAGCTGTGCGACTGAGCCTTCCGTATTGTTAAATGGTTGAAATGTGGCAGAGAAACAGTGAACAATCAGCAGTCGCACAAAACAAATCATGATAGAATTCATTATTAGAGTGTATTTTTCCAGAGTATCGTCTTTTGTTGTGCGCTCGGCCTCCTGCAGCTCAGATGTTTGTGTGTTGCGTGTTTGTTGTGGGGCAGCTGGAGCCTCACACGCAAACATCAACGCTCTCTCCTGCCGCAGCTCCTTTGTAACACACGGTTCGCCTTCACATGCCCTAATATCTGGGTAAAGTTTCATAAGGGTGCCTTTTGGCGGCCGGAGCTAAGTGGTCTAAGCCGCCTGTGATAGGCCCGTGTGCTGAGCAGGTTCTGGAGATAGCGGCTCTCTGGTGGCACGGCTTCTCTCATAGGTCCCTCCCTGGCAGAAAGCAAAAGAAAGGGAATAAAGAGGGCCGGGAGAGAAAGGAAGGAGGCAGGAGGGAATTGACACAGAGCTTGGCGAGCAGCCAGAGCCGGCCTCCTCGCGTCTAATGTACGAACGGGGATTTATTTAAACAGTGAGAAGAGAGGACGGCTTCACAGTGCCAGATTAATTCTGCTTTTTATTCAGGAAATAAAAGAGACTTTGAATTATGAAGAGATAGCGGGATTAGAGGCCTCTCTCTCCAACCCCAATCTACGCTCCGCTTAATTTCCACTTTATTAGAATTCTTTTTGAAGTTTTTTAATGTGGACAAAGGGAGAAGAAGAGAGAGAAAGCAGAAAATATTAAATATCAGTTAAAGTGCATTAAACATAAGCCCAAGACTCCATTTCTTTCACACTCCTATTGATCCTCCCTTTCACTTCTCAATTATCAACTTTCATTGTAGGTTGAGCCAAGAGCAGAGGCCGGTTCTGAAATGAAACGCCGTCTATCTTTCTATTCATCCTCAGGGCGCCGGGTTGAGCCGGGCCGTCTCACTCCCTCTCACTCTCCCTGCACTCCTCTTCCTTAAACCCTCCACTCCAGTGTGTCAGACAGGCCAATTGGCCCGGCGCTGTGAGGAGGAGGAGGAGGAGGAGGAGGAGGAGGAGGGGTTCTCACGTCCTCTGGCTCGGGTCGGGCCTGAGGGTCGGGCGGGGATCAACAGGAGAAGACACACAAAGGTCAGAGCTGTCGTCATGGAGAGAGAGACACTCTACCAGATAGCAACGGTGATCCATGGAGAAAGAAAGCAGTCAGACGCTGCCCCTCTCAGCTGTGTGTGCACTTCTTCACTCCTTCTCCTCCCTGTGTTTACCTAAGGTGCACTTCATGCTATATTGGCTTCTTCGCCTCCCATTTAGGGAACGGCTCGGCCTCACATTACTGGCAAGCCGAGCGCCGCAGCATTGTGCCCTCTACAAATCTCAGCAGCCATGGAATTTGATTGTGCCGGAGGATTCTCTCTGTCAGACAACCGGTCCATAATCTCTGGCGATTCTTTGTGCAGGAGGATTACCAGAGAAAGTGTTACCACATATTTACAACTACTCCACTAACTCTCAACAGGCTCTCCTGCATCCGGCCCGGCCACAGCTAAGCCACGGTTAACATAGGAAATCAAGCTGAGATTTAGGACATCTGCTTCTGAATCTAAGTGTTCGCTCCCCGTCTGAACACACACACACACTCAGGCACACGGGGCATTTCTCTCTCAGTCTGGAGTCGAGCAGCGATGGAAGCTAAAGGATTACCTGCCTCCTAAACCAACGCCACATCTGTTTATGTGTGAAGCTCTTGACATAGTTCTCCCCGGGGAGCCATCCAGCGCCCCAGCGTAAACACAGAGCCATTCATGTGAAAATGATCTCTGTGTAATTAACACGGAGGAGGCTGTGTTACAGCTTTAAACACTAACACGGATCACCGGCTTTTATGGTGGCAATGTTTGGGTTTCTTCCTTTAATTCATGATTGCTCCCTGATATTAAAGCTTCTAGACGGGACGATCGGTTCTTTTGGAGTGACTTAAATGGACTAAACTGAAAATTGGGAGGAAACCTATGGTTGAGCTGCTCCCTGAGTGTGTGAAGTGTGTGAGTTTGGTGCAGTTTGATTGGCTGTGTGAGGTCAGGAGCCGTTTCAGCAGCATCTGTGTCTTATCACCACATCAAGAGTCCAAGTGTTTCATTCACAGTCTGACTAGATAGGCCTTGTGTCTGGCTGTTGTTATTGAAATAAATGGGGGCCCGTGCTGCCCCCCCCCCGCCCCCCCCCCCCCCCCCCAGCCTGCCCCCCCGTGCTGCCCCCCCTCTGCCCTCTGTCTATTCTGAACAAGTGTATCTTCAGAAACACGCCAGCTTGTTATGGTAATGACCTGCGTCCCCCCCGCCCCTGTGTGTGAGCGTGTGAGTGTGTGTGTGTGTTTGTGTGTGTGTGTGTGTGTGTGTGTGTGCGGTGGGAGTGAGGCTTTGCTCTGGGGGGTTTAAGGGAACTGAACTACCCTGACTGGACGTGGTTCTGTTTGAACAGTGATTATGGCCGAGTGAAGCTCGACGTAATCTGATTTTAAATAAACAATTAAAAGAGGGGAACTCATCTGAGCTGTGAGAGAGAAAGGATCCAGAAACAATGAGCTCAGATACACAAAACACTTCACTGCAGGAATATTACAACTCAGAATTCTGTTTTTCCCCGTTTAACTCGACCTTCTCTCTCTCTTTTAAACCCACGCACACACACACACACACACACACACACACACACACACAGACACACACGAGCCAAACTATTATGTCAGGCAGACTTGTGGCATATGTAAGATCTTATTTCCATCATTACAAAAATGCTGGGCCCAAAGTGACAACCTTAACCTAAGCACTAAATGGAAATCATCCAATATCTGATGCTAACAACAGACAACAGTAGCAGAGGAAAGTGTTGTCGCTCTGACAAGCAAGAGAAATCCGCCGCAAATAATCCCCCGGAATGTCGACTGGATGGGTTCAGGAGGAAGAGGAAGAACTACAGCGAGCCGGGGCCAGAGACGTTCCTCCTCCTCCTCCTCCTCCTCCTCCTCCTCCTCCTGGTGTGAGCGGCTATAATTAAAATAGCAATGAATTATAAATCTCCAGACGCTGGATCTGTAAGAGGCCACTGTGAAATAAAGCAGAGAACAATGTGGGAACTCTGCGGTGAAAGAATAGCGATAGAGATCATCTATTTAAACAAACCTAATGCTTCACTGCTTGTTGCGAGCTACATTTCATACATAAAATATGTTCTGTCACTGATACTGCCTCTTATCTGGAGGGAGAGAGGCAGACCAAATTTGCAGCCTGTGTGCAAGCAAT
This sequence comes from Genypterus blacodes, assembly GCF_046128005.1. NCBI lineage: Eukaryota > Metazoa > Chordata > Actinopteri > Ophidiiformes > Ophidiidae > Genypterus > Genypterus blacodes. The sequence goes on along the minus strand of NW_027466892.1, from coordinate 75,485 downwards.
GGGCTGTTTGTGGGAGTGATAGAGGCCCAGAGCTGGAGATGCACCGGCTGATAGCATCTGTCTGTCTGTCAGGCATGCAGGCGGGCTGGAGCGGTGGAGAAACACAGGAGACAGAGGAGGGGAGGGAGGGAGGGAGGGGAGGGAGGGGAGCGCTCAGTGTGGACCAGCAGACCAAAAGGCCCGGCCTCCGGAGGAAATAGGTAACAGCCCCTCCTCCCACATCATACTAACCCTGTCAAATGCCATTTCACTTGTAGGATATTCCCCAGCGGACCCCCGTAACAAAGAGAGGAGGGTAAACAATACACAAGCTGCCAGCGCTTTGGTGGGCGGCGCGTTTGTGTGTGTGTGTGTGAAACACAACGGCGACAGGGAATTCAGCCGCGGGTCATGTTGAGTTAAGTCACAAGGTGGTGGATGTAATGAATGAAGGGGATCGTCTTCTGGACCTCTGCTGTGATCCAATCAGAGCTCTGCCTTTATCACTCTGACCCCGCCCTCATTATGTGACTGACCTTGGTGTTAGAGGAGCGCTCAGGATGAATTAGAAGGACAATCTGAGAGCGGACCTACAGCAAAGTCAAGGCTGCTGCTGCTGCTGCTGCTGCCCAGGAACATCCACTGTGTGTGTGTGTGTGTGTGTGTGTGCGCGTGTGTGTGTGTGTGCGCGTGTGTGTGTGTGTGTGTGTGTGTGTGCGTGTGTGTGTGTGTGTGGTGTTTCACATTAAAGTGTGTGGAGGTCAGGTGACAACACAAAACACGGAGAGGATCCTCTGGAATGAGCACAAAGACAGAAATACACTCTTTTGTTCACTGTGCTGCATTAAGCTAACATCTGCTTATAGACGGTCCAGCATAGAAGCATAGATGTGTGTGTGTGTGTGTGTGTGTGTGTGTGTGTGTTCCAGCCCCATCACACACCTTTCCCCACCTGGTGTGTGTAAATCAGGACAGATATCCAGACAGGATTATCTGCTGGAATGAGGTGAAGATGCTGCCGTGCTGAAAAATTCCATTTGTCAGCTCAGTGGCTTTCATGAATACTTAAGAATGAAAAAAACTCACCTGGAGTGGCTCAGACTAATTACACATGTAAACACACGGCACACACATGTAAACACACACACACACACACACACACACACACACACACACACACACACACACACAGGGGCCGGCTCATTTAGAGAAACTGAAGCTCCTTACATTCAAACATGGCAGAGGTTTGTAGACTTTAGCTCAGAGGTAAACAAAGGATTAACATGCTGAGTGACCTGAGCCTGATCAGGGAGGACTGAGCCTGATCAGAGAGGACTGAACCTGATCAGAGAGGACTAGGCCTGATCAGAGAGGACTGAGCCTGATGAGAGAGGACTAGGCCTGATCGGACAAGACTGAGCCTAATCAGAGCGGACTAGGACTGATCAGAACGGCTGAGCCTGATCAGAGAGGACTGAGCGTGACCAGCTGAAGACTGAGCCTGATCAGAGAGGACTGAGCCTGATCAGAGAGGACTGAGCCTGATCAGAGAGGACTAGGCCTGATCAGACAAGACTGAGCTTGATTAGAGAGGACTAGGCCTGATCAGAGAGGACTAGGACTGATCAGAGAGGACTGAGCCTGATCAGAGAGGACAAGGCCTGATCAGAGAGGACTAGGCCTGATCAGAGAGGACTGAGCCTGATCAGAGAGGACTGAGCCTGATCAGAGAGGACTGAGCCTGATCAGAGTGTCCATATACATAAAGGTTATCAATATGCAGATGATGATGTTTTGTCCGTGTTAATTTGAGGCCAAATGCAGAAAAAGCACTTTTCTTTTCCAGACACATTGCATAAATGAGTTTTTGTAATATTTGAAGTGTGCATGGCTGAAAGGATCGATACTCACCTGCTCGCTCTGAGATAAAGTCTCCTCTGTTAGCCTGAGCAGGAAGACTTTCTTGTCCCGGCGTGGAAATGCAGCCGTACACTTGAAAGATGCTATATTGCCTTTCAATACGTCGATACTCATTGATTAGACCTTGCAATGACATTCATGCGTCTCACACATCACGGCTGTGGACTTCAAACTTCAAGCAAAATCCTTTAAGATTATGGAGATCAGATATGAGCGCCATGCAAACAACTGCCTTCAAAATCAATCAAATCATTCCTGAGCTACAGTGAGCAATTATTTCTGTGATTAGTATTGATCAGCTGCTGCACGGCTGCAGAACAGTGAGGAGGCAGCAGACACACAGGCCGGGGTGTGTGTTTGTGTCTGTGAGGCAGGAAACATCTCCATGGAGACGGACGCTAAATGAAAATGTTTAATCCAAGTTTTAATCAGTATTTTGTAAACTTTGACACAAATCAGCATTTAGAATTCATTTAACAGCCAAGTGGAGAAACCATACATCTGAGTCAAGTGGTGTTTCTACTCTCTCAGCATAGATGTTCAACTATGAAACACACAGACACGCACACACACAGACACACACACACACACACACACACACACACACACACACACACACACACACACACACACACACACCGGTGGACGCGCTGAGGGGAGACGAGGCCGAGATGAGCGAGACAAGTGAGTGATCTATAGTTTTCCCAGAGACAGATTGTGTGGAAGGTTGCAGAGATTAGTCACATCTGGGGCTTTTAAGAATGCTGCAAATTGTGGCCTTTCTTTAACGCAGCCGATAAGACATTAAATGAAGGGAGCCGCCTTATCAGCCCGCCGCTACCCATAAATCACAATTGCCTGCTCCCCTCCTGTAGCCCTGGTGGTTTCTATCTGCATCCTGGGGCTGAGAGATCCCACCATCGCCGCCACAGCACACAATCATCACACTGTTTGCTCCTAATTCACCCTCTGCAGTTTAGAAGCCTTCCTCCGTTATGTTTCCCTCTCCTCCTCTTCCTCACTCTCTGCCTCCCACAGTCTCTCTCTGGTTGTGTGTGCTCTTCAAATCGTTCTCCCTACGAGTGCTATCAGACTTTAATCCAGAGGAAAACACCGACACTTCACCACCAATGAACCATGAGTGACACATGGAAACAGCTGTAATGGGATCTTCTTCCTCTTTTGTCTCAAGCAAACCAAAAGGATGGAGAGTCGATAGCCCTACTTTAATGAGCCGGTGGGGCCGACTCACAATTCTTTCTTTCTTTCTTTCTTTCTTTCTTTCTTTCTTTCTTTCTTTCTTTCTTTCTTTCTTTCTTTCTTTCTTTCTTTCTTTCTTTCTTTCTTTCTAATGTATCTTGTTTTTAATTCATCATCATGAATCTGATTGTGCTTGCAGACAGCACACTGAGCTCAGCACACTGTTATTGTACTGAAACATACAAATCATAGACTTGTTTCATTGCTAATTTATTCAATATTTTGCCAGAGCTTTGGCAGAGAGAGAGAATGACATGATGGCATGTGAACATTTAAATGGCGGGCAGAGCAGAGAGCTGATGTCTGAGCTCTGGCCAGCTGCTCTGTGAAACTTAACACTACTTAGCCTGATCGGCTCAGCTGCTAGCTGTGTTGAACACTTTTATGCCTGTTTTATGGAACTTTGTTTGTGTGATGTCATTGCAGTGATTCCCATGTGTGTGCAGTAATAATCGATTATTTGAAATGAATATTGATGTGGGACATCCGTGTCCCAATAGGGGGTAACATGGGGTTAACTATATTTAGTTAGTAGTTTTAGTTTTAGTAAAATCCTTTTTCATGGAATCTCCTGTTGAAGATGTCTAGGATCATTGTGAGCCTTGCTGTGTTTCTGTGATGTGTTTATTAAGACTTATAAGCATAAATAACAAGCCAACAATACAGACCAGCGTTAGCACGACTGCAGCAACAACTCAAGTTTGAGAACCTTGAGGATCTGTCTAAAGACTAAAAGCTTCCATGTCGACCATGCAGTGTATTTAATGTAGATTAGACTCATCCACAAGATATCATGGAGACAAAACAATAGAAAAGTACTCAGAGTGTTTCAGTAAAATGAGTCTAGAGCAGAGGAGGACGAGGAGGACAAGGAGGAGGAGGAGGAGGAGGAGGAGGAGGAGGAGGAAAGCTCCAAACATCACACGCTGCCTTCAATTTCTCCCTTGAATAATGCCCCTCCTTCCCCCTCCCCCCCCCCGCCCCTTGTGTGCTTATCACTGGGTACCTGTGTGACAGGTGATAGTAGGTGAGAGAGGCCTGGCCTGATGGAGCGGCTGAGCCTGAGGAGGAGCCGGGTCCAGCCTGTGCTGTGTGGCTGGAGACCCGACTGCAGAGAGATTAAGGACTGTGCATTTATCTCTGCTTGTAAATGAGTGACTGGCCAGTGTTGTTACTGGCAGGGCAGGGTATTGGAACAAGAGGCTTAAGATGCTATCAGCTAACGTTGTGCCTGCATGCACGCTGAAGATTATAAGGCTCGCAAAGACAGTGGGAAAAGTGTTGACAAACAACGAGGGGTTATTAAGCTTTAATTATATGCTAAGCTAACTCTCTCTGTAGAGGGGCAGCGCTCCATCATCAAGGTCAAAAGTCATCAGTTTATTCTGATTGGCTCTGAGCTTCATATGCTAAACAGACAATGTGTGTAAAGACTCTCCTCTTCTATTCTTCTGTTAAAGAAAAGTCCAAGAATGATTCTGTGATCAAACTGTGATCACAGATGGAAATCAGTCAATCAATCACAGCGCAGAGAAGCCAAACAATCGATCCACCAGGCAGGAAGTTGGTTTGTTTTACGGGATGATGGATCTGTTCTATAAAACAAACACTGTTAACATGTCCCAGTCCCATGTTCATGAAGGAGAACACACAGTTAGATGTTATTTGAGTGTAAATGTCTTCTCTGTAGCTTTAAACCCAGCAGATTGAGATTGTGTTTGCTCTTTAACGACACATACATGTATGAGACGGCCGCTGTGCTTTCATTCTGGATGTCAGAGCGTCTAGTAGAGCGAGATGGAACGCCTACAGAAACTTGAGTCACATCAGCAGTTTAGCTGAAGCTGATGGAGCTCCAGGGGATTGGCTCTTTGTCCAAAAGTGTCCAGGCTCCAAACACAATGAAGCCCAAATCTTATTTCCTCTGTGGCGCTCAGAGGTTTTATTGTGTGTTGTAGTCGCAGTTATGGGCTCAGGCCCGCTACGGCCGGCCAATCAGAGCACAGCGCCGCATTTTGGGATGGCCCTTAAAGAGACCGCGCTGAAAACACTCTGATCTCCTAACATCAAGCAAAATAAGGTCCATATTTCTCCCTAAAGTACAAAACCACGAGCTACTATGATGCTTCAATCAGAACAAAGGTGTGTGAGAGAGAGAGAGAGAGAGAGAGAGAGAGAGACACTTACTTACTCACCTTGGTGCCATAAGATGTGAATTGCACAAACATTTATTTTTGATGTAAGTTGGACGTTGCCATAGCAGCAGCAACTAACAATAAGATCAAACATAACAAAGAAGAAGTCTGAAGCTAACAGAGCAGAGATGTTAGAATGCTGGTGTGATATGTGTGTGTCTCTGTGCTGTGAAAGCAAACACCAACAGAAGAGCAGGAGCATCTCCACATGTTCAGACTCTCAGAGTGTGTGTGTGGGTCACAGAGGTGAAGTCGTCACACAGCAGCCTGTGCTCCTGCAGGTTTGATCCTTTGTCACGTGCTGACCTCATGTTGTAAGTGAGGACTTGGAGTGTAAGACTTGAAGAGATGAAAGCAGTGAGAGATGTAAACCCGGGCATTCTTACCAAGATAATGTTTGCCCTTCTCTCTGTGCCCTCCTGTACTTCAAATAATCCTGCAGGAGACTGTGGATGAATTCTGTATTAGTTGTTAACTTAAACACAACGGCTCCTTGACAAAAGGTGACGGCTCTCAGGATGTAAGGCGGCCTTGGTACCTGGTTGTGGATAACTTTGCCGGTGTCTTTTGTTTGCGTGCTTACAGGTCAGGAGGCAGGAGTGAGTCGTGTTTGTTGGTGTCAGAGTCTGAATCAAAGAGCGAGGAGTCTCAGTGGGCTCAGCTGTAAAGTTCCAGTGTTCCACCAACACACTGCAGACTTCTGTTATGGAGGAACAGATACCAAATTCTATTAGATGCAGCAGCCAGACACTTCCTGTGTGATGGAGGGGCATCACAGGCGTCCCAGCGGACAAAGAGCACTGGAACTTCTGCTTCATCTCCAAGCACTGCTGCTCACTCTCAATTGGATCTTTTTAGTTACGTTAATAAATACTAGGAGACAGAAATGTTTGGCCTTACTAAACTTTCTAAAGGCTCTGGACACACACACACACACACACGCACACACACACTGCGTTGTTGTCTGAGTATAGTAGCATCACACGGTTCTGTAGTTTAGCTATGAATCCCATGTATGCAGATTACCTGAGAGTTCATGAGGTAGAAGTGTTCTGGCCCCTCAGCAGACGTTCTGGTATGAGAGGTGGCAGAACAGAACGATGCAGAGTACCAGACTACTTCAAACTGTGGTTTCCATACTAATTCTCCATATTTGTTTATTCTTAAGGCCCATTTTGTCCGGCCTTGGTGGAGGCATGCTTGTTAATGAGTTACAGGATGTAACGCTCGGGCGAAATTCCCCTCACCCCCTTGTCTCCAAAGCAACATGAAACAAACCTGAGAGCAAGCAATTTTATTGTTCAGTGGTATCTTTAATTGTGATGAAAAAGGATTATGTAGATTTCTGTAAGCCTCCCTGACAAGACATATTTCAAAGTGAATAGGCCAGAGAACAGGAATATGTGTCACTGGTGGAGGCTTAGTGGAACGTCTTCTCAATAATAGGGTAATCCTGGAGTCAAGGGATCCCTCATTTACCCTCTCAGCCGAGAGATGATGTGCTCTGGTCTCCAATTATGGCCCACGGTCTCTTTAAAGACAAAGGGAGGAGTGAGATTGTGGTGACTGGTGTCATAAAGATATTCCCTTTATCTTCCTCACTTATTCCAGCAGCAGTGGCAGTAAAGCAGAATTAGAATTGACAACGATTTTTGCAACAACCAGCAGCTGGGGTACAGTGGAGGCATAATGGGCGACATGAGGCGCTGCTTTAGTCCTTTAGTTGTTTAGTTGCTGAATATTGTTTCTTATCACATGAGGCTGTTGTGATGTGAGGCTTTTTCAAACTGATGCTGAGTTTACAGGCAAAGAGCACCAATCAGGAGAAAACAGGGATTCAATCTGTGATCCTCAGTCCAAAATGTCGGTGCCTGAACGCAACACGAGACATGAGAGGGTCAGTGTGGCGCCATGGCAACCATATTCAGCCTCAAATGCAAATCGCACAATTTTACATTACATACATGAACACAGGCTGATGAAGATGATGAAGACTATGGCTTTGATTGAACCACGCCCACCTCACGTGGCAGTGACGTTATGAGATCATATAAGCTCTGTGAGTCCTGGTGAGCTTTACACCGGAAGAGAACTCCTTTTATTATATATATGTGCCATCATTGCATCAAACTTTGTCTGTATTGTTTTTCTTCCTTAAAGTTCCATTTCTCCCAGATGTGGAACACAAACTAGGCATTGAGACTCCTCCAACTAAGACGATACAAAGAGTGTGAAAGAAAGAGTGAAAAGACTGATTTGATTTGTTTAAAGGGTAAACAAAGACCAAGACTAATTGCTGCTGGAGGTCAGCATTCCAAACGCCTGTTCAAAGCACATTGTGTTGAAGTAAATTTATGGCAGTCACAGTTATTTAACAACCTGAATAGGCAATTTCGCAGTGAATGTGTAGAGAAAGGGGACATGGAAAGTTGTGAAGAATTGATGCTTGGCTCTTTGAGAGCGAGCAAGATAAAATTGACCATGAAATCTGGAGCTCAGAAGTAAATTGGTTGGAAGAAGAAGAGAAAAGGTATGACGTCTGCTCACAAAGACAAAATGCCAAGGTTAATTTGCACATCAGTTAAATGGATAATAAATGGGACACGATCTGTTTGGACAAAGAACTCCCAGATGAGGAGGAGAAGTGCAGCATATGAAGCTTTGATGGTTTAGATGATTAGTTTAGGGTTTTATCTTCCTGCCTCACTGACCCGTGTGTGTGTGTGTGTGTGTGTGTGTGAGGCTTAAACATCTCCTGGAGCTCCATCTTCAGTTCACACATGTGCACTTCCAGTCCAGTCCAGGCTTTCACAATCTGTAAAACGGTGCAGTTCCAAAACTCATCTTTGTATAATGATCGGGCTTTTAGTTAGCAGTTAGAAAAGAGTTAATAATCCCAGAACACAGCAGGGAAAAGGTTTGGAAACCAGCAGAGAGGTCATTCTTCATTTCACAGAGCAGGAAATATGGAACACATCCATGATAAAGTCTCATGTACTGTTTATTAGAGTTGATCACAGATACAAACAGACCAACCTACAGTGGTTCATCACATTCTGAGTCAGCAGACCAACAGTGGGAGATGGAATGAAGAAGAATAAAACCTAAACCAACTAACTAACTAGAAACACAGCCTCACAGAAAGTTCTCTCATCTACTGGAGTGTTTACATTCAAACGAACATACAGACGAGCAGAAAGATCTCTTCAGCTTCATGTGCAGACAGCAACAACAACAACATGTCTTCAGTCATCATGTGTGCCAGAGCTGCGACCAACCAGCTGCTGAATTATTGAGCCCCAGTATCTGCTGGTGTCTCCACACTGACGAGTGACATCAACCAACGTATCCACGATCAGGTGATGAAGCAGAGGCCGTGCATCAGCCGTGCATCAGCCGTGCATCAGCTCCGACCCGTCTCTCCCTCTGAGCAGCTTCTTGTGTCTGGGCCAGGATCCTGGACCCGGCGGACCCTTTGTGCATCATGGTTGTAGAGAACAAAGACGGCCAAAACCTCATGCTATTAAAATAGATTCACCAAAACCAATTGTAGTATATTAGCTTTGAAACGACACAGAGAAAGTGACAAAGGTCTTTAGTGGCAGATGGAGTTCTGCATAGCATGAAATTTGTATACTTGGCTACTAAGGAAACAATTCTTGCTGGTACGTTTAGCAGCCTTCCTATTTGCACAGAGATAGAGTGACACTGGGAGGGTGCGGGAGTGTGAAGCCTCTTTAATTGCCTTCGGTCACCCACAACGTTGAACCGCGGCGCCACGCAGCTTAGCAAAGGAGCCGGGCACAGACACTGATAGATATTTTATCACCCAAGTTAACGGTTAATGAATTCCCAAAGTAAAATCTGTCACTTCAAAAATAAAGAGGAAGGCAAATTAAAGGGAGATAGAGAGAGACAGAGGAAGAAAGGAAGTGGAGAGGGTGACACAGTTTTAAAACGCCCTATCTTTGGGCCATCCCCATTTTTCAATGGAAGAAAGAAAACTCAGCCTCTTTCTTCTCGTCTTTTCTTCCCCCTCTCTCTTCTTCTCCCTCCCATCCTCCTATCTCGCTCGCTGCTTTTCTCTGAAAAAATTCTCATGAATGATTTATATGTGTCTTGTTATCAGCAACGATTTCTATAGACCCCAACGCATTCACCAAGACATTTGTGGCGTAATTGTTAATTTTAATGCCATAATGGCTTCAGATGGGAGCTCTGATTAGACATTTATTACACAATTAAATGAAACATACTCAAGAATCACAAAAGCCTTCCGTAATTATTTCAGGCCATTAATAAAATGGGCATTAAATTATATTGGACACAAAAGAGAAGTGAAATAGATTTCCATTAGAGCAATAGAGGCAGAGAGGGGTAATAGATCCTGCCTGAATTCACTCTGAAATTAATTGTTGCCCGGCCTATTTCCACACACAGTGGAATAAATGAATGAGAAAAGAGAGGAAGAGAAGAACGAGTTGGTGGCCGAGAGAGTGAGGGAGGGGGAGAGGGGGGGGGGGGGTTACATTAAGAGCCTCTGATAAAAACCTTTTGTTTGACATCCTACAATGGACCCTCAATTCAAGAGAGAGTGAGAGCGAGTGAGAGAGCGCGAGAGAGAGAGAGAGAGCGAACGAGCGAGAGAAAGTCAGACCAATTTCAATCTTGGTCCACCCTTCCTCAGTTCTCACTGGAGGTTATATCCTCTTTCATTTGCTTTTGAATAAACAGCTATCAAAGATCTTACCTTTCCATGCACATCTAAACTTGCCACTTATTCATAATGTATCAGTCAAAGCAACATCTAAAGATAATTATTAATTGAAATGGGCATGAGAGGAAACAATGTGTGACCTGGGCAGGATGTCTGACTGCAGGTCAGTCACTGCCACACACGCTCAACCACTTTGTTTCTATTCAATCCAAATCTTAAACAAAGTCATCATTTCAGGGACATCCTAACGTTTCTGTCAAGGAAATCCTAACAAGATCAACCCAACTTGAACTTGGTATGGAGCTAAAATCCAGCGTGCAGATAGAAGAAAGAGAGGAAGAGCAGGATGTGAGACAGGAAGGACAATAGAGAAGTGCACTGCGTACTTTCTCTCAGCAGCAGATTAGAACATTTAAAGACATCAAAGCTTCTTCTGATGGTAGAAACTAGCTGAGACCATTTCCAGTGGGAACTTTCATTCAAACTAAACTGTCTTTTCAACTGCAGGCCTTCTGAGATCGACGGCAGAAATGGGAAGGAAAATTAGAATTGATATCTGAATTCTAGAACAGATCTTTGCACTAAACAAATTAACCCCCCCCCCCCCGAATTAATCTACGCTTTAAGCTTCAAAAGCTTCTTCATGGTCCCACCTTCAGCATCTTTGTATTAGTTCAGTCTAGTTGTCTACATGTTTGAAGCAGACAGGGTTTCAGCTCTGTAATGCAGCAAAGCCTGTAGAGAAATGAGAGAGAACAGGTTTGAGCCTGGGCTGACTGATGTGTGTGTGATGCCGTTGGAGTTTGGAGTTCATTACCTGACTGACAGGTCCTCTGCACCAGGAGGTCCAGGTCCCACAGCAGGTCCAGGTCCCAGGTCCACTGGAGGCTCTGAGGTTAGAGAAAGGAAAGCTGTGTGAGACGTCGGTCACAATGCCAACATGAATCCTTTTGCTATGCTGTTATTCACTCATCTTCTGGATTGTTACATCTTTTATTTGTGCGGTTGGGATCGACCTGCAGTCACACCGACGCCTCCTGCAGGAGGAGAAGGAGAAGAAGCTGCTTTGTGCTTCTCCAAAGGTTTCTTGTCTTCTTGGGCGCTGCTGATCTGCCTGGGAGTTCTTTACCGCCCTGGGTGGGATTCTAGGCGACATAAACATTCGTCACTGGACTTGACTGTGTGCTGCGTGGCAGAAGCACATGACAGGGAGGCCGTGTGTGTGTGTGTGTGTGTGTGTGTGTGTGTGTGCTGTAACACGCATGTCTCCATGTTACAGTTTATGATGAAACTATTTTATTAACTTACTTTGACATTTACTTGACTAGATAATAACAAATGTACAAGATTATTTAAATGTAACTTGTAGGATGATTTCACCTCTGACCTGTCAAACTATGAACACCAGCTGGTCACACACATGTGAGATATGAAGTGTCTCAGTCCAGTCAGGCTCAGTTATCATGATGAAGATTTGACCTTAATAAGTTGTGGAGTGTCCCTGTACAGATGTCTGAGCTGCTTCATAACAACACAAGTATGAACACATTTTAGGCTTAATAAACACAGAAAGCTTTGTGGTCCTGTGTGATGACTCAGGCAGGGCCGGTAAGATAAGAGTCACTCTAAGTAATTGGATTTTGTTGTGTGACTGTGGAGGGAGACAAAAGGCAGAGCAGCTAAAACACGAGCCTCTTTCCTACACACTGCCTTCAGATTTCATGTACAGTTTAATGTCCCTAGTTTGCCCAGGATGACTTCTATTGATGTTGATAATGACATCTGTATCCAAAATGTGTGAGCCGGAAGCCAGGCTGCTGCGCTCCCTGTCTGCCGCTGCTCTGAGACCTGTTTCACATCAAAGCTCCCTCAGTAGGTGGCAGACGTCGCATGGGGCCTGAATGTTGATGAAGCACAGCAGCAGCAGAGGCAGAGGCAGAGGCAGAGGCAGAGGCAGAGGCAGAGGCAGAGGCAGAGGCAGAGGCAGAGGCCCAGCAAGCTGAAGGCACGGACATGGAGGGAGAGAAGTGAGTGGGTCAAAGATGGTGCAACCAGACAACTGAAGCACTGATCTGGGCCTGACCATGGAGGAAGAAAAGGGAGGAGGAGGAGGGCCTGGTCCTGTTCTGACAATGTGTGTGTTGGAATCAAGAGCAAGGAAGGGAAGGGTGAAGGGGGGAAGGGGGGAGAAAGAGGAAGGGGGAGAAAGAGGAAGGGTGGAGAAAGAGGAAGGGGGGAGAAAGAGGAAGGGGGGAGAAAGAGGAAGGGTGGAGAAAGAGGAAGGGGGGAGAAAGAGGAAGGGGGGAGAAAGAGGAAGGGTGGAGAAAGAGCAGGGGGGAGAAAGAGGAAGGTTGGAGAAAGAGGAAGGGTGGAGAAAGAGGAAGGTGGAGAAAGAGGAAGGATGGAGAAAGAGGAAGAGTGGAGAAAGAGGAAGGGTGGAGAAAGAGGAAGGTTGGAGAAAGAGGAAGGGTGAGAAAGAGGAAGGATGGAGAAAGAGGAAGGGTGGAGAAAGAGGAAGGTTGGAGAAATAGCAGGGGGAGAAAGAGGAAGGTTGGAGAAAGAGGAAGGGTGGAGAAAGATGAAGGGGGAGAAAGAGGAAGGGGGAGAAAGAGGAAGGTTGGCGAAAGAGGAAGGTTGGCGAAAGAGGAAGGGGGGAGAAAGAGGAAGGATGGAGAAAGAGGAAGGGGGGAGAAAGAGGAAGGGTGAGAAAGAGGAAGGATGGAGAAAGAGGAAGGGTGGAGAAAGAGGAAGGTTGGAGAAAGAGGAAGGGTGAGAAAGAGGAAGGATGGAGAAAGAGGAAGGGTGGAGAAAGAGGAAGGGTGGAGAAAGATGAAGGGTGGAGAAAGATGAAGGGGGAGAAAGAGGAAGGGGGAGAAAGAGGAAGGTTGGCGAAAGAGGAAGGTTGGCGAAAGAG
>NW_027466892.1:5000-57500 GCF_046128005.1 Genypterus blacodes | reverse complement strand
AAAGTGGAAACAGGTTGTGATGTGTCGTGTTTGTTGCGATTCATTACATTCAAAGGATTCACGGAAGCATTACTACACACACACACACACACACACACACACACACACACACACACACACACACACACACACACACACACACACACACACAGACAGACACGCTGTGCTTTATTCCCTGTCTTTGTTTATGTTGTAATGTACATATATATATATATCTGTGGGACGGAGGTATTGTGTTCCCCTCTCTCTCCCTCTCTCTCTCTCTCTCTCTCTCTCTCTCTCTCCGTGCTGATTGGGCGCTCAGGTTGCTGAGTGAACGCCCTGCAGATTATGTCAGATTGCGTGCAGAAACCAAACCAGCCCAGCCTTTGAACTTCGCCGCTTTTGGCTCGCATTCACGCTCTTCCGCTCATTTCCAAGCCAGGTGCTTGACGACAAACCTCAGAGAGAGAGAGAGAGAGAGAGAGAGAGAGAGCGAGAGAGAGAGCGAGCGAGCGAGCGAGAGTGTGTGTGTGTGTGAGAGAGCGAGAGAAAAATACACTGAATACTTTTACGACTCCTGCAAACTGGCTGCGGAACATTTTGCTTTTTACCTTTGTGGATTTTTCTGCGTGTTGATGTTTGGCAGTGTTGCCCACCGCAGCTCCGACAGAGAGTTAATAAGCGCGCGCACCAGTGTTTAAACAATCTGGATTTAGTCATTTTGAATTGTTTGCCGATTTCCAGACCGAAGCATCCGGAGTGGTATGAGTGCGCTCTGGCAGCGGGACAGGTGAAGCCTTTCTTTCTTTCTTTCGTTCAGATCAGAACTTTTCCTCGTTTTGTGAAACATTGGGGATAAAAGTCAAGCAGCGCAGCTTCACTGTCAAGATGTCAAAGCCCGCCGACCACATCAAGAGACCCATGAACGCCTTCATGGTCTGGTCCCGGGGCCAGAGGAGGAAAATGGCTCAGGAGAACCCCAAAATGCACAACTCCGAGATCAGCAAGAGGCTGGGCGCCGAGTGGAAACTGCTGTCCGAGTCCGAGAAGAGACCCTACATCGACGAGGCCAAGAGGCTGCGGGCTCAGCACATGAAGGAGCACCCCGACTACAAGTACCGGCCCCGGCGCAAGCCCAAGAACCTGCTGAAGAAGGACCGCTACGTCTTCCCTCTGCCTTACCTCGGGGACACGGACCACCTGAAGGGACTGCCCCTCTCCGCCGCGGACTCCCTGCTGGCCGCCTCGGACAAAGCCCGGTCGTTCCTGCCGCACACGTCCGCGCCCTACTCCTTCCTGGACCCGAGTCAGTTCAGCTCCAGCGCCCTCCAGAAGATGACGGAGATGCCCCACACGTTGAGCGCCAGCTCTTTGCCATACGCGTCCTCGTTGGGATACCAGAACGGCGCGTTCGGCACCCTCGGGTGCCCGAGTCAGCACACCCACACCCACCCGTCGCCCACAAACCCGGGCTACGTCGTCCCGTGTAACTGCACCGCCTGGTCAGCGTCCAGTTTACAGCCCCCGGTGGCCTACATACTTTTTCCAGGTATGACCAAGACCGGCATAGACCCGTACTCATCCGCACACGCCGCCGCCATGTAACCCTCAAGACTCCGCTCTCTTTATAACTCACTTGAATACTGAAATGCATGTAAATACATAATGGACTAAAGGCGCGAACATTACTGACGGCCTCGGACGAAAACTTTTTCCACAAATCCAACAAGTTCCTGTGAGCGGAGGGAGGCAGTTTGGTGTAAATGACGGTGACCTGTGAACTGTAAGAAATGTAAATGTTATAACGTTTATGGCCGCCAGATAAAGGAGGCCTGTCACTTTATTTATTGTGTACATTTCAATGCTGATTTGTGTTGATTATTGATAGGCAACTCTTTTATTTTGAAAAATTGGCTCGCTCACGGCCACATTCAAGTAGACGGAATATTTAAGATGACAAAAGATTGAGAGAATCCTTTCCGGCCGCTGTCTCATGGTGCGTTCACGTGCTTCAGTGCTGAGCGTCACGTCTTTGTTTTGAGGAGAACTTCTCTTCTATTTGAATTCATGGAGTTCCATGTGTGTTTTCTATCTAAGCTGTCATGTTCTGGAAAGATCCTGTATCTAGAAAGGTTGAGACCTCCTGCGCTTTGCTCACTGACGAGCAAAGACGTTTCCAATAATAAAGACAATCTGTCTTACACGATATTAACTTGGTGTATTTGTAGCTTATTTAAGAGAAAAGAAACTGTGTTCACCTTTAAACCTGACAGAGGAGAAAATAAGGCGGAATTTAATACATTTAAATTCTAAATGTTTAAAGAGAAACAAATAAATTAAGTTGAAAAATAAACAAGACAGTTTGAAAATGTGGAATTTTCTATTTGTGAGAAAATAATTTCATTTCATTTGTTGCAGTCCAATTAATCAGAAATCCATATTTTTGCTTCTGCCCTTCCTGCGGCTGAGCCTGATTCAGACTGAGCACTTATTAACTTTAACTCACTCTGCAGCATGAAGAAGAATATTTATGTAAATATATAAAATAACGCAGATGCTTTTCCTGCACGTGTGTGCGTGTGTGTGTGTGTGTGTGTGTGTGTGTGTTGTCACTCCGCTCGGCTCCTCTTCGCGCTGGTTGTTGTTGACACTCAGATGAACCGGTTGTGCTGTGTGATATTTGGCGGCGCGGCTCCCTGGAGGGATTCCGCCTTCATTCCTCCCGTCCGACTTGTTTGACTGCTTAATCACTTCAGCAGCGAGGATTCTTCTTAATTACACACACACACGCACACACACACACACACACGCACACACACACACACAAGCTTTGGCTCATGGAACAAACCTGCACATGCGACCAGATCACTTTACTATGACGTCTAACGTGCTGCACACACACACACTGACACACACACACACACACACACATGCATCCCAAACAGGCCTGCATGCATTTGTAATTCATTTGCCAAAAGTTGTTAATGTGCTACACACACACACACACACACACACACACGTCCACGCGTGTGGTAACCTGTATAAACTTGTGAGTGATATTAACAGACTAAACACACTTCCAGCCAAGTCATACAATCAGTGCGAGCTGTGATTAAGGAAACATTGAAGCCTCCTCTGCTCCTTCCTTCCTTCCTTCCTTCCTTCCTTCCTTCCTTCCTTCCTTCCTTCCTTCCTTCCTTCCTTCCTTCCTTCCTTCCCTCCTTCCTTCCTTCCTTCCTTCCCTGGCGCAGCGGCAGGCGGCGCGTTCGCGTTGGACGAATGTAGCAATAATTAAAAATTAATTCACATCCAAATTGTTTACTTATCTGTCAGGAACATGCATGCTGCTGCGAGAAGTTCAGATCCAGCATCATCATCATCATCATCCTCATCATCACCCTGCTCCTGCTCAGCTGCTCCACTGCCCGGGGTGTGTGTGTGTGTGTGATGACAGACTGAACACTTCTTATCTGCTGCTGTAAATGAGGGGGGAATACTTCATTGAACCGAATGTGAAGTTTAACATCACAAACCCTAAAGCGTCCTAATGCAACTTTGAAATGAGACAATTCTAATTACTGTGAGGAGGAGGAGGAGGAGGAGGAGGAGGAGGAGGGAGCAGAGGAAGAGGCCTCGTAGAGTTTCACACTGCAGATAACATGGAGGAGACATGGAGGGTTTAAAAGAGGAAGAAAGTCATGTTTTACCAGGTACACACACACACACACACACACACACACACACACACACACACACACACACACCTGTAATTATCCAGGTTAGTCACGGAGGCTGAGTGCGGCTCTCTCCTCTCTGTCTCTGTCTCTCTCTCTCTGTCTCTCTCTCTCTCTCTCTCTCTCTGTCTCTGTCTCTCTTCTCTCTCTCTCTCTCTCTCTCTCTCTCTCTCTCTCTCTCTCTCTCTCTGTCTCTCTCTCTCTCTCTCTCTCTGTCTCTCTCTCTCTCTCTCTCTCTCTCTGTCTCTCTCTCTGTCTCTCTCTCTCTCTCTCTCTCTCTCTCTCTCTCTCTCTCTCTCCCTCTCTCTCTCTCTCTAACGCCCTGCAATAAATATTCCAAACAATAAACGGCAGCTGAGAGCATAATGGGAGGAAATTATGATTTGAAATTACAGACGTCCTAAATCTCCCCTAACTCTCCCCCCCCTCCCTCCCTCCCTCCCCCTCCTCCCCTGACGGTTTTATTGGAGCACAACAGAGGGAATTCAATCTGCCTTATCTCCCCGGGACTCCTTTCACAGCAGATCAGAGGGAAAAGAGAGGATAATTGTTCTTTATTTTTATTTAATTTAACGCGACAGCCCGCGCTTTCAGGTCATTTATATGCTTCATTTAGTGATAAAAGTCAATGAGGAGGAGGAGGAGGAGGAGGAGGAGGAAGGGGGGGGGGGGGGGGGGGGGGCAGCAGGCCGCTTCTTCTTCTTTCCTCCACAACACTTCAATACAAACTACAGCACAGATGAAACAAGGGAAAGTGTCTGTGTGTGTGTGTGTGTGTGTGTGTGTGGAGGGGGAGGGGGGGGGGGGGGGGGGGCACAAGACAAGACGCGTTTAATTAAAAGCTACGGGTCATTTACATTATTGTCTTTTAATGTTATACCCGGAAATCATCTTCAGTAAATGGAGTTTGATAAGTAGCTGTTGAGAATTCCGTTTTGTGTTTCAGTTTACTAATTTACTAAATCAAGAGACGGTCGATCCCCCGGAGGAGAGAGAGGGATGGAGGGAGAGAGAGAGAGAGAGAGAGAGAGAGAGAGAGAGAGAGGATGGTGCTCACGTGTTCAGTCTTATTCTGATCAAAAGTAGATTTCTGCCTCTTTCTGCTGTCAGCGTCGTGTTGGTAAATTGTTTCGTGGATCCAAACTGATGTCATTGCAGCATATTAATATTAAATAGAGCAGAGGAGAGAGGAGACATCATCACGGCTAAATCCACTCTATCTGAAATTGAATCTGGGCTGTAGCATTCTGACGGAGGGGAAACCAAACCGGACTGTTGTGCTGTTTGAAGACCGGGGCTTTAATTTTGGGGGGTCCATGAAATTTCTCATTTGAAAGAAATGAAATATTGAACGAGCTGATAAAGGAGGAAGAACAAGAAAAGGAGGGAAGGATGAGCTGAGAGAAAAGGAACCGCGCCACACACACACACACACACAACACACACACACACACACACACACACACGGGCCTGCATGGTCAGTCCTCTGGAGTTGACCGGAAGCCGTCACATTATTAAACTGACTGCTTTTTAATCTCTACACTCTCATATCCGACACATTTTCCAAAAAAATTGTTTCGTATCTTTTATAAATCAGTCGTTATTATTTCATTTCAGTTCCTTTGTAAAACATAAAGTCGGATTTTTGGTGCTGTCTTGTTCAGAAGCTCCAAAATAATAATATTCCGTTTACACTCAAACGCATCACACACAGTAACAATGCAAAATCTGCTAAAAACGAAAATTTAATTATTTTAGATTTAAAATCATATTGGCAATAAAACCTTTAGATGTTCAGTATTTATTTTGACCTGAGCCAGTGTGTGTTTGTGTGTGTGTGTGTGTGTGTGTGTGTGGTGTGTGTGGTGTGTGTGACCTTATTGGTAACTTGCTCTTAACTGATTTCTCCAGTTTGTCACATTAGTTAATAATTTATATAATTTTCTTCCCTAAAATTCCACACATTCACATTGTTGGGAAATTTCTTAAGATTTTTCTTTTTCTCTAAATGAATCTCTTCCATGATTTTCCTGTTGTGACTGCAGGCTGACCAGCAGCAGATTGATCAGTGATGATCAGTGTGTTGACAGGTCTGTGGTCCCCCCCCCCCCCCCCCCCAGAGGGAGCTGCTTTATGAAACAGTGTGATGTTGATGTTGCGTTCACTGACCTGCTCCAGCATGTAGATACTTCTCTACTCTGACAGACTGTATTTTGCTTTTATTTATGGCGTTTTTATTGATAGCTGCAGCAGAAGAAGCCGATCTGCCTGTGCAGCCTGTAATTACGCACACACACACACACACACACACACACACACACACACACACACACACACACACACACACACACACACACACACACACTTTCCATTTACACTCTGATCTATGGGGATTCTAATTATTCTGCATGCGCCGCAGACACTTTCAACACACTCTAATGTTTGTCATGATGTAGTTGTGTGTGTGTGTGTGTGTGTGTGTGTGTGATAGCCAGCTTCATTCCACACTTGGTCTTCTTCTCTATATCTCCTCTTTGCATTGTTCCTGTAGCCCAAAGTGTCCAGATGTCAGATCCTGATGTGTCTGTGCTCATTCATTCTGCTGTAATGTATTTTTCAGTCATCAAGTTTATTTCTCCAGACACAGGACTCGCGCTCCATTGATGTGTACGTTAAACGTGATGAGCCGTAGGAGAGCAGAGTTAGTTATGAACATTAAACAGGTCCTGTTGTCTTCATCAGCTGATCATCAGACACACAGACCCTCAGAGGAACCACATAGACGCCCTTTCCTTTAGCTGTAAGATGATAAACAAAGATCTAAAGTTCTGAAACACACGAGGAGTGATCAGCAAGACTGGATCAATAATGTGGCCCAAAGTTATGAGTTTGTAAAAGGTTCTGTGCTTTGATTAAAGACATTTATGCATGGTTTGGGTTTAAATGCTGTTAAATTTGTGAGTGAATGTCTCTGTAGAGCAACCAGGTCATCTCTCCACCTCTACCATCTCTTCAGGACGTCTCCACAAAGTTCACAGTGCTGCAGCTCCATGCCTCATTCCAGAGGACAACACAGAGTGATGAAGAGGAAGAGGAGTATCAGCAGCACGTCCACACACATCTGCTGCTCTGTCTTCAACTCAGGGCAGAAGCAGCATTCATGTCCGTCCACAAAGACTCTAACATGACGACGTCACTGCTCACTGGCTTTGACCTCACAGAGCCGAAACACAGCAACAAAACCTGCAGGGAGAGGAAAGTGAAGAAACACAACTTATCACATTAAGCTGTCGATTCAGGCATGAAGGAACACACACACACACGCGCGCACACACACACACACACACACACACACGCACACACCTGCCTGATTTAGTGCCTTCAGCGTCTGAGGTTGAGGGCAGCAGCAGCAGCAGCAGCAGCAGCCGTCCGAGCCGATGGGATCCCTGGGTAAAGAGGATGCTAATCGTAGCTTCTTGTGCCTGAGCATGTCTTCCTGGGCCAAATGAGATTAGCGGGAGTGGGATACGGCGGAGCGACGTGCGTGGGGTTGTGGAGGTGAAAGGTAAAGGCACTTATCAGGAGGGTTCCCCTCGGGGTCCGGGGCGCCTGACTCAATCAAAACCTTGCACGCACTTCTCAGTGGATTAGACTAATCAGGAAGGAGCAGGGATGTATAGAACACTTATCTGAAAAAAAAACATTGGGCTCTCTTTCCCTTTGAAAAGACCCTACAGAAATGTTTGTTAATTTTATTTATTACAGGATGCTTGTCGCCGTGGCAATCTTCCACGGAATCATTAAAACGTCTCTTCCTCACTGAAGGCACGCAGCCCTGTTTACACGCCACACAGATACTCGGGCCTTTGATGTGCCACACTCCGCCTGTTCACTCTTTGTCATTCTTATTTATATATTTACTGGGATCATTATTTATTTATTTGCAGCATTTGTGCGTCTCCTGCCACAGCAGATCAGACTGATGGAAGGTAGTCAACACAACAAAGAGCCTGAAAGGTATATGCATATTTATTCAGAGGAGTTGAGAGGCAGACGGGCCGCTAGCTGCAGGAAGAGGGAGGAGATAACAGCACACACACACACACACACACACACACACACACACTTCACACTCATGATTACCTTCAAATTAATCTTTATTTCTTGAAGGGATGTAGGATAGTTGACTCGTCTATCATTCATTTAGAGATTAAAAAAGTTATTTAATCAAAGTTTCACTCACTTGTTTGACAAAATAATTCTAAACAAGAGTGTAGAATAAAGCAGAACAAGGATGATGTCATCAAACATGAAGAGTAAAGTACCAGACAGTTTAGATACTTTATTTATTGATCAATCAAAAGAGGGCATTTGATACCCTAACACACTTATATATTATATTATATATTTATAATGGACACAGTTAGTTGTCCATTAATGTTGAGTTCTGAGTTCCTAACCTGGCGAGTCATTAAACTGTGGATCCAAACCTTTAGTGTGTGACAGAGGAACTCATCCAGAGTGACTGAGCCTGATTCTAATGAGCCATTAAGCAGCCTGGGATGTTCAGATGCAGTGCAGTGCTGTGTGTGTGTGTGTGTGTGTGTGTGTGTGTGTGTGTGTGTCCTTGTCCCTGCTCTCACTTCTCTGCTGTCTTGACAGTCCTTTATCATACGTTTTTAAAAAACCTTAAATATATTACAATCACATTTTTATGCCTTTTGGATTATGTTAAAAAAAGCAGTTTTGTCTCATTTTGTTCCTGAACCTTGGCTCAGGGATCAGGAGAGGGAATGAGCAACGCCTCTTTACTCTCATTCAACACTTACAAGCTTTTACACTGAACAGCACTGTTAGCATCACACAGCAGAGCAGTCATGATTATCTCTGTTCATTACAGCAGGAAGTACGACTGAACCTCAAGCAGAGCAGAGCAGCCGGCCAATCAGGTGAGGCGCTGGTAGAGATGTTTGACAGTGAGAGAAGGGAGCAGCATAGAAGAAGAAGCTTGTTTGTGTCACATTCATTCAGTCATTTCATTGTTAAGAGAGTAGAAATGAAGAGACGAGCTCAGGTCATATCAAATTCTAATGACTGACTCTAAGCTTCTACATACGTGTGACGTGTGCTATTAGACAGAAGTCTCTGGTTGAACTAAGTTGAGCTAAAACCAATGTTTCTTCTTCAGGCTACTAGGAAAATAAACCTTATTCCACATGTTACTATTATTAGCTTTGACCAAACTCAGAGTACAGGCTCATTCTCAGACATCTTCATCATCTTCATCATCATCTTCCTCACAGCAGTTTAACCTATGTGTTTGTCATTATTCAACTCATTCCTTGCTCATATTCTTGCAAAATGCACATTTTTTAAAGTTCACTTGCCGCGGCGCCCGGCTCAGGGACGCGCACCAATAACCTACAGCGGCAAAGTGCAAAGTGGCGGTGACTTTTGAAGAGGCGGCGGTGGCCAACGCCGCAGCATTGTGGGGCATTATAGGGGAGGCTTTTGTCTCTGTGGAAAATGTCAAGGCGTAATTGATATTTCTCAGTGGGGCCTTTATCTGTGTGCCATGTTTCAGGTTCTGTGATCTGGATTCAAGCTGACCTTTACCACTGCTCTGCTGCCTCGCTCCGCTTTCTGGGCCCCACTGAAAATAGCTCAATAGGATTTCAATGGGGTGTCTTTCATTTGAGACAATCTTCCCTTCCTTTCCCCCAGCCGTCCTCTTTGACCATGGCTATTTATTTTTTTGAGATCCAACTTTTCAGGATGTTTTTGATGTGAGATTGACTCCCGACGCTTTGTCCTCTGGGTGTGAGAGCCGGCCTGAGCTCCTGCAGCACCACAGAGGCTCTGCTGCTGCTGCTTCTGCTGCTTCTGCTGCTTCTGCTGCTTCTGCTCCTTCTGCTGCTTCTGCTGCTTCTGCTGCTTCTGCTCCTTCTGCTCCTTCTGCTGCTTCTGCTCCTTCTGCTGCTTCTGCTGCTTCTGCTCCTTCTGCTGCTTCTGCTGCTTCTGCTCCTTCTGCTGCTTCTGCTTCTTCTGCCTTCATTTCACATCCTCAAAATACCAAGCTAACTAAATAAAGGTTTGTTTGTGAGTGGATGACAGAGCAGCTGTTCCTAGGTGTTACACAGTGTTTTAGTATTCAGTCAATGTGCAAAAAGGCTGAGTGACATTAATGTGACACCATTCAGTGCTTCAGCTCTCTTCATTGATTCCTACAATAAGAAGCTCTTATTCCCTCCCCTCTTTACAGTGAATATGTTCATGTTGGTGATGATCTTGTTCTCTTTGGTTGGTGCTGATGTTTGAGTCTGACTCTGTGACTCGAGTCTTCATCTTTAACTCTTTAATGAGTCTATAAATCTCACCAAGGCTTACAAACTGAAACTATGAGAGTTCTTTTCTCGCTGCCTGGTTTGTTGTCTCTGTAAACAGAAACATTACAGGCCCAGAGTTTAGCAGAGGCTGATTGAAATACGCAGACAGCTTCAACAACTTGTCTGTAACCTTTGCTGTATATCAAACATATGAACTCTGGCTGCCTGCTGCAGACGCTGACAGCATGCTGTAAGTTACACACCTCAGCTTTAATGCACTTTACACCTCCACCTACCACACACACACACACACACACACACACACAGCACAGCAGGGACACCGTCTATGGTCAGGTGTGCATGTGTGTGTGTGTGTGTGTGTTTATTGCCTATTCCTCTTAACCAAACTACTTCTACTACCAATTTCAAAGTATTCAGCTTGTATTGATTTCAGCTCCCAGTGTGTTTGTGGGTGGAGATGCTGCAGCAAAGATGGAGATCAGGTTTCCTGTTTGAATTAGATTCACTTTGTGCCATTGTGTTGCACTCAGACGTCTCAGCCTTTTGTCTCCTTTACTTCATATGGAGCAGGTTTAAAGCAAATCTATAAGATCAAGGTTGAAGTATTTTAAACATTGATGATCCAGCAGTGATGAATGAATGAATCTTCCCTTCCGTTAGATACAGGAGAGAACACTGACAGATGCTTGTTCATGTTGTCTCATTGTGTAGTAAAATGTCTCAGCTCCTTTCAAATGCAAAACTATGCTTCATATATGATTTGGTTGAGTGAATCCAATTACGGACTTTAATTTCTGAACGATTTGCTGTTGAAACATATTCCTGGCAAGGAATTCACTCAGAGTCTTGTACTTGTGAATGTTCTAGACTGAACAGATAGAAGGGGAAAGCACACAAACCAGAATGGGGCTTTTAGAACTTAAGTGAAAATCAGCCAACCTCTGTGAAGTGTAGCTGATGGCCTTGCAGTAGTGTGTCATTAGCATTCATTAAAGTCCTATAAGCCAGAGTAATTACAGGCCCAAGTGCAGGGAGGAATACCAGTTTACACTGATGGTAATTTGATTTGCATCTACGCTAATAACTTCTTTTGTGCGTGTTTATGTGCCGTGTCAGAACACAAGTGCCATTTGGCTGCAGGCTGTATGAAGCAAAGAAGCCTTTTAAAATTCTGAGATTGAGTTGCTGTTGCTGCTTTCAGCACTCCAAGCTCTCAATCTGCTGCTAAAGCGCTCAGATTAGCATGATCACAGAACAAGTGACTCTGCATTTCTCCATGACATGAATGAAATGTGGGTCAGGAGAAGTCCAGGAACATTGGACACATTATTCATGAAGTGTGTGTGGATCCCGGTTCCCCTTCCTCTCTGCAGGCAGCCTGTGTGTGCAGAGAGGCAGTCTGTCTCCGCTGCACCTCACGGGAGCATGCCTATGTTCCCTCAGCCCTATGTTCCCTCAGCCCTATGTTCCCTCAGCCCAAAGGCCCCACAGCCCTATGTTCCCTCATTTCTAAGATTTTTTTCTAAATTAGGCCCTATGTTCCCTCAGCCCTATGTTCCCTAACCCTTACCCTAACCCTAACCCCTTAGAAATGAGGGAACCTAGGGCCTAATTTTGAAAAAAATCTTAGAAATGAGGGAACATAGGGCTGTGGGACCATTGGGCTGAGGGAACATAGGGCTGACCCCCACCTCACACTTTACTCTCTACGTCTCCTCTCCTTGTTTCAGTTTCACCATTAACTGATTGTTGGTGGGAGTTGTTAAAGGTCATTCAAGTCAACGCCCATGTTGCCACAAGTTGGACGGCTTGTATCCTGTTCTGCAACTGCAGCAGCACTCCCTGAGGGAGAGAATACCTGTGGTGTCTGCCAGTATCTTGAAAGCTTCAGAGCTCCCTCCTCTGATGACTGACTGAGAATAGTGAAGCATTCCCCAAAGCTGATGAGGTCACAGGGTTAAGACTATGCTTTTGTGATGGCACAATAACATCCTATTTACCTGGCTAACACCAGACTTTGTCTTTGGTCCTGGGTTGTGATGAGGAAACACCTGTGTACCTTCATTCACTGGAAATAGAGGCTCAACGTTCAGATTCGCTTGGTTCCACTCCAGCGGCCCCTAACTGTGACGCCTGTGGGCTCCTTATGTGCTCACGGTGTTGCTCTCCAATGGAAATATTTCAACAACAGCTTTGCACTTGGTCCTGGGTTTGTGATGAGCTCTACAGATTCTGGCAGAAACACCTGGGAAACACATGTGTACCTTCATTCACCTGGAGGTCACAGGAAAGGCAAATATTAGCAAAGACTCTTTCAGCTGATGACGCCCCGGTCCTTCCTCCTGCTCCTTTGTTTGTCGCGTCCTTGGATCATTTGTGTCACAGAATAATAAATCTGCCACAAATCATCTGCACACATCTTCATCTTGTCAGCTGGTCAACCTGCTGATGTGAGAGGGTTAATAATAACACTGTTGGCTTGTTTGGTAGCGATGCTGTCTCCAGGCGATGCTCCCACACATTTCATATCTATGAAGAAGAAGCCAACAGTGTCACATGCCACTAAATCAATAAACAGTCTTAACCTGTCATATGAAGGAATTCTGTGATTTCCACTTCCCCGCCCACTTTGCCTGCATGTTTATCTGTCAGTAAGGCTAAGATAACATTCAGCAGAAGCAGTCCCTCTGTTTTAGCTGAGGACCAGAATATATGGTGAAGGACAAGATAATCCTCCTGTTCTTCCTGTTGTTCTCCGGTGTTTCATCCCTAAGTATAGTTTGATGAAGCTGCGTCGTCTCTTTACTCTGGGCGGTCATTTGAGATCTTGAGGCCAGATCTCAAAGCCACCTGATAGCCGGGCCCCGGAGCCCTGCCTCTTCCCTTTACCCTCTCTCCTAATCCGCTGCTAATGGTTAGCAATGGAGGCCCAGAGGAAGATTCAGCCGCTGGTGTGTGGAAATCCCTGCTGGTGAAGGAGTGTCGCGCTTGAGGAAGTGCTCAGCCAAGCGCACCAGAGACAGCGAAGGGACTCTCATGCCATGTGCACCACATGCTCAAGGTGACCCGGCAAGACACATTTAGCAAACACACACACACACACAACTACACACACATGTACACACACATACACACACCAAGAATGTGCTTAAACAGGAACACACACATTTTGATTGTGATCAGGGGCCAAAGCTGCTCTGTGAAAAGGGATCGCTTCGTCTGAAAAGGTTCCAAATCTCTGTCACATGGTTGCAGGTGAATTTAATTTGTTCTGTCCCCTCAGCTGTCAGAGCAGCTATGACTTCTGCTGTAGTCTGAGATGAGGACACGCTTCAAGCCCCCGACAAGAATCACTTTAGAGGGAGAGATACTTTACATTACGATGGAGACGCAGTGCAGAAACAAAAGACCTGGAGGCGCCGGAGCTCAGCTGGAGGGACGCATGGGACACACGGCAACATGTGACACACGGCAACATGTGACACACAACAACATGTGACACACGGCAACATGTAACACACAACAACATGTGACACACGGCAACATGTAACACACAACAACATGTAACACACAACAACATGTGACACACAACAACATGTAACACACAACAACATGTAACACACAACAACATGTAACACACAACAACATGTGACACACGGCAACATGTAACACACAACAACATGTAACACACAACAACATGTGACACACGGCAACATGTGACAGTCAGACTGAGCTCAGCTTTATAGAGTTTACACTTCATCATATGGAAACAGATTTAGAGCTGTGTTCTTCCTCCCTGCAGTGCTCCGGCCTGTTTGTCTTTGATGGATGACATCATGTCATTATTTCACTGGCTTACACCTCATTTAGAATGATTTTCCCACTCACTTAAGTGAGTCATGAAACGGGCAGAGCACCTCACAGTTGCAGCCTCAGGGCCCAAGGTCATGTGTAGAAGAGCGGATGCTATTAGTTAATGTCTCCATAAGTGTCCCGGGGTCAGCCTGTGACCCTACATGTGTGTGAGCAGGATCCTGGTGTCAGCGCCACACAATGGCTGCATGACAGGGGGGGGGGCTGATATGGTCCAGGTCACTGCCACAGGCCTACATCTGACCTTTGACCCCGCAGAGCTGTCATCACACACGCTAAACCCCAAATCAACCCTTAGCTTTAGTTTGCATCATGTTAGAATCTGAACAGGTTGAGATGAAAATTGTATTTGTTTCCCAAACAATGAATGAAAGAGAGAGAGAGAGAGAGAGAGAGAGAGAGAGAGAGAGAGAGAGAGAGAGAGAGAGAGAGAGAGAGGGCGTCTTCTCTCTGAGTGTGTGTTTGAGCTGACAGGCTGGGAAACAACCAGGGGACTCTTTGAAATGCATTTGCGTATAAGGGGTGTGTGTGTGTGTGTGTGTGTGTGTGTGTGTGTGTGTGTGTGTGTGTGTGTGATTTGCATGGAACTACATGTCTGTGTGCGCTCATAAAAACACCAATTTAGGATTTTATTCTTCTGGAGCAAAGTCTGTTTCACAGCCGCCTCCTTAGATTGAAATGAACGTCATAATGGGAAAAAGAGAGAGGTGCTAATCTCAATGAAGAAAAGGCTAAAAAGAAGATTGATATTAATATCAAATCAGGGCGTGTGTGTGGGAGAGGCAGTGTAGCGCGAAATGCTCAATCTAAACCACAGGGCATCGATGGAGGAAGCACTAAATGTGGACTGACCTCCTTAACCCATGCAGCAGGATCCTTTTTGCTGTAATAAATAATAGAGGCTCGGTTGGGTCAAGCAAGCAGCAGTAGATGCCCTCTCCTCCCACATGAGGGCTCCTCGCTGATCACCCCTGAAGACACAATGCACAATGTGTCCCAGAAGCCTCCATGAATTATTGATGCTTGATGAGAGTGGAGCAAGACAATCTCTCAACTTCTAACTTGGTGGCAATGTGAAAGTGAGATTGCAGGTGCTGGAGTCTGCGGCGGCGGCGGCGGCGGCGGCGGAAGCGCAGCCTGCAGGTTAATTGTGGTTAAGCATCATTTGTGTGCACGCAGCGTGATTGCTACCCAGCACAGCTGAGATGAGGCTGACCTGAGTCGGGCGCTTTCAAATTGGTTCTCCACACAGATTTGGTCTGACCTATTAAATTCTGAATTCCAGCTCAATCTACCAAATGTCCATGTTCTCGCTAAAATCGCATACTTACTCAACCTGCCTGCATGTTCCCCCGGTGTGTGCTTATTCCTCTCCTGCTCTCACACCAGAGCCTCCACACACACACACACACACACACACACACACGCAGAGCAAACATGTACAGATCAGAAACAATTCCCATGCAGTGTCACATTACAGCCTAAATGTGTGTAGTATCCTAAACACAGATTATCTGGGTGGCTGATCTTGATTGTCTTCCCCTTTTGCTCCCAGGTGGCAGAACGCGGCCCACATGTTTGCACAGGCACAGCAGCGCTCCCTCGGGGGGCAACGCTGCTGCAGCTAAACCCTCTGATGCCTCTGATCACAGAGCTGTGTGCGTGTGTGTGTGTGTGTGTCTGTTTATCACACACACACACACACACACACGCAGGCACACACAGGCACAGATTGAAGGTACAGTTGATAGACTATACCACACCTTATTATGCCATAAAAAGATTGAGATAGCCTGATTTGTTGTGATGTTAATCTGCGTCATGGAAACATAGAATGCAGGTTGACCTCACACACTCCTGTGTCCTCATGCTGGCTGGTAATCAGACATGAAACCTAATCTAGCTGTTGGTAATAATAGATATAATATGTTGATAAAGTAATGAACAATAAAGTAGCATTAGTGTCTTTGTGTTGTGAAAGCTGACTGATTTGCCATCAGTTGGATCCATGACAGTTCTTTATTGATGCCTTGGGGCCAGACGACAAAATGATGAATAGAGAGGAAGTAATCAGACGCACTCTGGAGATGTACCATAGATACTCTCTCTCTCTCTCTCTCTCTCTCTCTCTCTCCCTCTCTCTCTCTCTCTGTCTCTCTCTCTCTCTCTCTCTCTCTCTCTCTCTCTCTCTCTCTCTCTCTCTGCAGCAACATGTAACTATGGGATTATTATATTATCATCATTAAAAAGCTACTTCTCAAAGAAAAGAAAAGAAATGACCTGGATGTTGCCTATTTTCTCATTTCCTGTTCAAATAATGCAGAGATTACTGTAAATATGTGAAAGTGGGGTTGATTAAGATGAATTGTTCAGAGATAATGTGGCTGTGCTAAGTGCTCCATTACAAAGGAGGCGTTTGAGTTCCACATGATTCTCTCTGTCTCAGCCTTTTATCTGTCAGTCTGACGCTGGGCTGTGGTTTGTGTCGGGATGTTGGTGCCCAAGGTTAAACACATTCAGTCTGCGCTCAGGCGGCAGTTTGCTCAGCTCACACAATTAAAGAAAATTAAAGTTGTTTTCTCCCAAACATAATTACAGGGTATGAAATGAGTCAGAGCCGAATGTTGGAGTCTTAACAATGGCTGAGGAAAAACTTGTTCATCCGATTGTAACTGCCAGAACATCGTCGCCCTGTGGAGAGACGGAGTGAGACAAACACACACACACACACACACACACACACACACACACACAGAAAATAAATCCAAATTCATCTCCTCATTCTTTCATTCTTTCATTCCTGTGTCACTCACTTTTTAAGTTGCTGTTATCTTCTTCTTCTCTGCTGTAAAGCTGTATGGTATTTTTTTGGGGGGGGGGGGGGGGGATGCTGGATGCCAAAGATTTCCTCTTATTGTGATCCATAACCTGCTGCTAGTAAACAGCTGCCGACTAAACTTTCTTCCCCCAACTCCACCTTTCCCTGTGAGTGAGTAAATAGAAACAAGGACGCAGGAACAGCGTGAGCTTGTTTCGCCCTGTGGGGGGATTGGCCCAGGAAAAATATGTCTGCAATCAGGATTGAATCAAACAGATAATAAGTGTTTAAGAATCAGTGAACCCTACGGAGCGGCTCCCCTTTTATCTGATGCAGCTATCGGTTGTCTTTTCTTTATCAGCTGTGATGCCACACAGCAGCACGGCAGAGGGAAAGTGCTTGGCTGCAGTGCCCTCTGGTGGCTGCCTGGGACCCTGCTGAGCTGAAGAGTGAGGTCTGTGAGAGCTCAGAGACGGCTAAACCTCAGATCAAATATAAAACACACACATGCAGATATAAAGACAGCATCATTACCTCGTCTTCATCAGTTTCAAACCATCAGTGAAGGCAGTACGGCCACACAAATACGCAATATTCACACACATTTCAATGACAAATCCTGCTTCCATAGTTGTACTTCAGTTTAAGTGAAATGAAGTGAAGCAGAGTGAAGAAGGTCCTTGTCAGAGTTATTGATACATTATTGTGTAGCTGCTAAATGTTACTTCATGAATATCTACAATATCATTGGTTTGGGTGTAAGTCTACATATCCACAGTTTGGGATCTGTTTGGGATTCATTTGTGAAGGATAATCTCTTTATATGACGTCTAATATTCACTATGGCGTGCAAAGTTTGTTACCTGTGTGAGCAAAATGTTATGGGTTGTCATGGCTGCCACACCGTTTCTCTCTCATTCAAGCCAACATTCATGATCATCAAACACTGACAATATAGATGTTTTGAGGAGGTAAATGAATAATAAGTGTTAAAGTTATGTGTTGTTAGAAAACAAAGCACATGGTAGTCAACTCTCAGTAGTCAGCTGATGTAAGAAGGCACCTGGAAGTGACTCTAGTTTAGTAATCCATAAAACAGCTGAGGCACAGTAAGCACATCAGTGTCTAATATGTGGAGGAGCTTCTCTATGTGTTCATTCTATATGGCGCCAGTCTACAAGCTATGAGACTAAACTATCAACCAAAAAGGCTCCAACTTCCCCTCAAACATGCAGTGACCTAGTTTAGATGTGATTTGCGGGTGCAGCACTCAGTGGGTTTTCCACCTCGGAGCGGCTGGGCGGTCAGCTGGCTCTGAAGTCCTGCAGGTCCACAGCCAGCCCTGTTTAGATCCTGAGCTTTTGTCCACTCGCTGGCCAAATGAGCCTTTCCCCTGCTATGGGGATGAGAGGACAGGAGATAGGATTATGTGATGACTTGTGTTCAGCAATGATGAACAAGCCCTCGTTAGCGAGCTCTTTAATGTGGGGACAGATAGCGCGCTCATTAGCTCTAGTAATGACCACTTCACAGTGTATTGCTGCTCTAATTGGGTGTTTTGTTCTCTTCGGGCTCAGCGCTGCGAGTGGAAGACAACTCCCTCATTCCCTTCCAAGAAGTGTGCTATCGCTGTCTACCTTACTGTCTACTTCCTCTCACTCTTCCTCTCACAATCGATCATGCACGAGGACGCAGCGTATTTGCGGTCACCCGGTCTGTGTGAAGGAGACGAGGCAGATTAGAACAGTCAGCTCCCGGAAGCCTAGACTAAAGGGACCGGATGAGTCTGTGAGGGAGCCCGGGACTCTCACTCTCCCTGTAGCCAGGGCAACAGAGGTTTCAACTCAATTGTGCTTCTGTTGATTAATTCAGTTATGCAGCAGTAATATTTTTTGAAGATATTGAACGATATGATGGAACACTAGAATATGACAAAGCTAAGATCTCACCTTTGATGGAGGGAATATGAGTCGCTCCCAGCATCAAAAGCTCTAATCATATCATATTCTCTGAACATAAAAGCCTCTCTGCTTTCCCCATTTTATTTCCTGTGCTGTAGTGATATGTCATGTCAATCGTTATATTATGCACAAGTGCTTTCTTTTTTATTGTGAATTCTCCAACGGGTGGGACATTTGATATGGAGGCTCAGAGGATTCTGATGCCCTTCTATTTTCCTTGATTTCGTTACCAGTGGGACATTTTTGCCTCCACATTCTTTCATGTGGCTTCCTTCTCTGAAAGTAAGTTGTTTATTCCCTGTGATGACTATCTCCACCTCAAAAATATCTCCTGAAAGGACTTCTGAGCAAAATCTGTCCAAGCCTGCTCCTTTTAAATCTAAGGCTTGGGTAGAATCCTACAATGGCTTAGACTCCTTGGAGGAGGCAGCTTTCTTTTACGCTCTTTCTCCATTCCAGTCATCTTTGTGATACTTGTGAACACACAGCTTTATGACAAGAAGCTAACTTAAATCAATTTAAAACAGCTTTTGAAATGCCTTTCGATATGCTATTGTATTTACTTGAAAAAGGAATGAAAAGAAAAATCTGAATTGTAACATCTGTCATATTGGGAACCCCCCTCCCGTGCAGCTTTCGTCACACACACAATGAGGTATTGATCGATTCAAGTCCATTTAGGTTTTTGAAATAAATATAAAAAGCTCTAATCTATCCAGGCTAGAAAGCAGAGAAAGCAGGGAGAAAGAATCGGAGGGCCTGCAGGCAAACAAACGCATTAAAGACATCCAGAGCACAGAGGCAGCCAAGCTATGCTAAGCCAGCCGGATGATTCATTTAAGCACGTCTCTCGTCTCTGTAAGCGGTGCTCTCATTGTTGCCGGGCTGTGTACACTGCAGTGAACAGCAGCTTTAAGTGGGAAGAACTGCAGTGGTCATTCTTTGGAACGACAGTAAAAACTATCAAAGTTTGCGGTGTGAAGCAGCGGCAGCAGCAGCAGCAGCAGCAGCAGCCGCTCGGTTGATGAGGGTAGCAGGATTCCAGACGGCAGCCTGAGAGGATCAAGTGCCACTGGAACGCACAGGAGGAACGGAGCGTGAAAAAGACCTGAGCCTCGTGTCCCCAGTCGTATCTCAGAGACCATCGGCTTTGTGCTGAATGCGACTCCAGACCCCTCAAGTGACATCTTAGTATGAACAGAGCGGGAGAATTGCACTGAAACACCTCTTTGCAGAAGCCAACCTGAGCTACAAGCAAATCCTTTTAATCCAGTACAGTAAACTTAAGGACTGACCATTGGTAAGCCCTGGAGAAGAGAGAAGTATTAATAAGATGTCACCAGGCTTACTCATTCTATGATTTCCACAGACACTTAACTGCCATGGCGAGAGGCAGGGGAGGGCTGGGGGGATGAGTGCTCACCCCTGATCTTTACCCCTCTTAAAGTAGTCGGGAAAATGGAGGCAGGCAGGGGATTATGGAGTGCAGTAATTGTGGAGAGATGTTGGAGTCAGGATGCAGCGTTTCTGCTGGATTAAGACAAGAAGACAGGCTAATCTTGGATTGGGAGAGGAGACACAAGGGTC
This sequence comes from Genypterus blacodes, assembly GCF_046128005.1. NCBI lineage: Eukaryota > Metazoa > Chordata > Actinopteri > Ophidiiformes > Ophidiidae > Genypterus > Genypterus blacodes. The sequence continues at coordinate 37,198 of NW_027466892.1, read as the reverse complement.
GGAGTTGTTCTGGAGCCCCGCGGCCATTTGGAAAGCTTAAGTGGCAAAGAAGACGCTTATCCATACTGTACCTCTCTGGAACAGAAACACGACTCCCTTCACTACCAAGCAATGCACGCCATGTTTACACCTCCGTCCAAATAAGTTACATTTAGGCTTCCAGTGTGATCGCTTGTGCTAATGCACGTGAACGGGATAAACTCGGATATTTAGAGGAAACAGTGGCTTCTCTCTGCTTGTTTTGTTGCTTTGACATTCAGCAGCCCTTGATTCTTCTAAGTAATAATGATTGTGATGGAAAACGCTGTCAAAATGCATTTTCCTTACCTATTTTCCAAGACTTAGTCCATGCGTCTGTGGCTGCACACAGTCCCCGGAGCTTCCTCCCTCCAGTTTGTTGTTATGTTTCCATTGTCTCCCTGAGGGGAGGTGACCCCGTGTCTGTTGGTTGTATCAGCAGCCCTGCATTGTACTCAGGGGGGGATTTAGACTCTCAAAGCATCTTCCCGCAGCAGCTTTCCCAGCAAACACCCCAAGTGGTATCTCGCCTTTTCTCTCGTTCAGACATTAATCTTGCTCTACCCTTCTACATCAAAAATGCATGTATTGTGAGGAAGCGCTAATGTTTGCCTCCTATTCACTATATATACACATATATGTATTTTTGTGTCTGAGGGAATCAGTCGACTGCATTGTTCCCAAATCATTGTAATATCTATTTAGAGTGGCAACAGCAGCGAGTGCCTGTGCTCAGTATTCATGGAGCATAAACCAGCCTTAAGACTTAGAAAAGCTGAAAGGGCTTATCCCTATATTCTTAAACTCCCCTCTTTTATGTTGGTCTTAGGCATTAAGGATAGGATTGTGAATAGCAATTGTTCAACTGCTGCACTGAGAGTGAGTGTGTATATGTGGGTGGGGGGGGGGGGGGGGGGGGGGGGGGGGGGGTTTATTCCACCGCAAAATCCTTTCCTTTTCTTCCATTTCTTTTCCAGCCGTAAATATTAACTGTGTTCTTAACTCTTAGCGCTGTATAGGACAGAGTAATGTGCTTTTAAGGATATATTATGTGAAAGATTTTCCGCTGCATACACTGCTGCTTCAAATAAGAAAAGGCTATTTTATGGAGTCTGAAAACAAATTTGCCACGGCAGAAGAGAAAGAAAAAGATGAGAAAAGAAGAAGAAAAAATAGATACAACTTTGCAGTATCAAGTTGTCAGCAGACAATGAAAGAAAGATTTCAAGGGGTTGGAAGAATGATTGCTCCTCTTTTTCCTCATAGCTATGTTTCTAATCCGTGCTCTGCCTTTCTTCCCTCAGCGTGTCGCTTCAATGCGTTTCTAAAGCTCCGTTTATACGCCACAATCAAATATCACCATAGAAGTTTAGTGCTTCAGCTGAAGAAAGTTGCTCTGTCATTGAGCTGTGAGCTGTGAGCTGTCGCTGTCCTGCCGCCATCACAGCGGCACAGGAAGTGAACACAGCGCCCACAAGTCTCACCGTTTTGTGTTTGGATCATTCATTATTGTGTTTGCGTATTACTGTAAGACTGGAAGGTTTTATAAAGCTTTGTCTGAATCAGTAACAGCATTTTGCCGTCAGTTATTGTGGTTATAAAAACACCAAGATACTTTGTATCAATACGCTACCATTTCAGCTAACTACAACCTAGCATTGCTGCTTGTGGTTGAGAGTCATAGCAGCAGGACATCAACATCAACTGACAGATGTCCTGTTCACTATGTTACATTTCACAATTAAAGGAAATATAATATTTCATCTAAACAGGCGAGTAGGCTTAAACTTTGTCTACGTAGCAGCACAGATGCTAGGCTAGCAGAGTCATTTTTACAGCAGAAGCTTATAAGTAATGATACATCCAGTTTAAATTGATATACAGTTTGAAATGATTGTCTTTCTGTGATCAGCAGCCAGATAGTGAGTGTCTTACCTGTGCTGAATGTGAGATAATGGTGTAATGATGTGACACTCAGGCTCAGTCGGCTGTTAGCTGCTGTCAGAACGTTCTCCCTCATCTCATCTGTCCTCATATCAATACAAACCAGATCTGCTATTCAGATGAATTGAGAAAATCATTGCAATGCTCTGTTAAGTGCAATCAAGTGTCTTTAATCAAAATAGAGAGCGGCACATGGGAGATGATTACAGTGGCAGCTAGTTGTGTTGATATCAAATAAGAGCTTCTGAAACCTTAAGGATGAGTTAGCAGGAAGCAAATTGCTCCTAATTGTCAGGAGGATAAATTGTGACTGTGAGCGTTTGTAATTCTGTCAGCCACAATTCAGCCCCTCATCTCCATTCATCTTGGGCTGAAGTGCTTTAATTGAGAGGGTGAACTGGTAATAGAAATAAGGACCCAATGTGGATATTTTAATCAGCACTGACTTCTGTACCGGGCCAGAAATGAGGCTGCACACAGCGGAGCAGCAGGCCATCCATCTCCAGAGCCTCAGGTGGAGATGGAGGAGTGGCAGGTCCATTGGATGTGACAGTCGCTCAGGGGGGCTAATGGCTCACCACTCATGCTTATTGGGATTTATGCTTCCCATCAAAAACAATCAGGTTCCCCGTCTGAATCAGCAGCACTTCAGACAGTGTGAGAGGTTAGAGCAGTGCTGTTCCTGTGCTGACCTCTGATAACACTACACACACACACACACACACACACACACACACACACACACACACACACACACACACACACACACACACACACACACACACACACATGAAGATAGCCCCCACAGTCTGCTACTTCATAAATAGACCAATGGGAGTATTTGTAAGTGTGGACACCAGGGGACAGATCTGCATGTCTGCATGTTTGGCTGCAGGATATTTGGTGTGGTTGCATATGCTAACTTCTCCATATTCTAATTTGTCCTTGTCATGTTTATCATTAATCTTTGGCCCTGGTTTGCCTGAGACATAGTGATTTGTTGAGATGTCTCTAGGGAGAACTAAAGACATTCTCCAATATGATAATGGCATTATGCTTGCCTCAGTGAAATGTGTCATATAAATTATACATTATCAGTGAATACATGCATCATATGGAGATATGACAGTCCTCAGTCTACAGCCAAACACACCGATATGTCACTTATAATACATTTCCGTGATCCCTGGGCTTCTATCAGAGCCCATCTCAGGTCTTTGATTATAATACATATTCAGCCGCGGAGGTTTTGTATGCAGGCGCATGGCTGAAGTCCTCCCAGAACATCAGTGATAAAGTGTGATAATTTATTATTTTATCAAGCAGTTTACAAGACTTTTAATTTGCCTTTGCCTAACAAGGCATACATCATCATTTCCCTGTTATGTGCTGGACATATTGACCACAAAGATAAATGGAGTTTTGGTGGATGTTGGTAACAAACAGCAGTCCTGTTTGATGTGATATATCTTAAACATTAGCTTCCTTTTCATCAATCATTCATTTGACAGATGCATAAACTGTTTTAGGCTGCCGCTTGACTAAACGCATCAATCACATGATACAGTACAGCACACTTGATATTATTGAGCATTATTCACCATTGTCCCTCAGTGACTACATTTTTGAATGTAATAGCCCTATAGATCAATCATATGTATTGTTGCCTATTGATTACTTTAACCATACGGAATCCTGAGATTAAGCAGTAATGATTAATCATGAATCAGGTCACAATGTATCATTATAATTTTTCTAGTTGTTGTTGTTTCATCAGTCTGATGTCCATTTTTTATTGTGGTTAATGTGACTTTTGCCTGAAATACTCTTGGGGGTGATGAGTGGGCGATGCAGCGGCCGCGGCCTCATCTCGCTGCAGGCGGGAAGAAAAGGAAAGTAAAGACATGTTGCTGGCAGAGATGAATTAGAGCTCTGCAAAAGCACTCAGATATTACCAGGTGACATTTTCCCTCTGCCTCTCTGTTCGCTCCACTTCCATTTTCTCTGCAGCAAAAAAAAGAGAACAGAGGGTAAAAAGGGTTGCTTTGTGCAAAATGGGACAAAGTATCAAACATACTCAAAGAAAATGTGAAATTCTCCAACTTCAGAAAGCCATTTAGATCATCCACCCAGGTGACGTAAGGGAAAATAATATACTTGACCCCTTTGTCTGTGCACTTTGAGAAGTTTGTTATAATGGCAAGCCCTGTAATAATTCAGTGTACCTCATGTATATTAAGTAGAAATTCACTGGCTTTTATGATAAATTGCCAGGGTAACGCCAGGACACCTCTTTTGCATTTCAATGCGAGAGAGTGTCAGATTCTTATTTCATTACCAGGCGACACATTAGCTGATGGATTTTAATTTTCTTTTTTTTTTTTTTTCTTCCCTCCTGCAAGCAAGAATCCACAGAGAGCAGGTGGAAACAGAAAGGGTGTGAATATGAGGATATGTGGGAAATGAAATAAATAAATACAAATCAGTGTCAAGAACCTTTATTGCAATTTTGAGGGCATCACCAAAAAAAAGGGAAGTCAGTTTGTGTTCCTTTGCAATACCTCTGCGGATTGCCTGTCTAGGGTGCGAAGCAATGGAATCCAATATCACTGCAGGAGCTCTGCTGAGTGGACGAGAATCAAGGTTTAATTCATATTGTGATAAAAATCAGGATGAGGTGGAATCTAAGACATGCTGAGCAGGGGCAATGCAGAGCAGACGTCAGAGCCTTTTACAGACACTCACACAACAGGGGAGGGGGGGGGGGGGCCTCACCTGCTCCCCTGCGTCCTGCCTCCGCCAAAGCAAGGCACTAATCTACAAACTCTGCTGAGAGATTCTTTCTGTTCTGCCACAGGAAAGCCACAGCCAGGTGATAGAAGCAATTATCAAATTACCTCCCGCCTTTCTTAGCCTTGTTTAATCTGTTTGCAGCAAATCCAGCTAATAATACTTTAATGGGAAAAGACTGTCAAGTATTAATGTGGTCCTCTACAGATGTAATCACAAGAATCCCTTTAGTTTCCTATTGGAACAGGGGAAAGTAGGTCAATGCAAAAACTCCAAGCAGGCGTTCTCTTACTGTTCTTTAATGTTCTCCAAAGTGTGTGTGTGTGTGTGTGTGTGTGTGTGTGTGTGTGTGTGTGTGTGTGTGTGTGTTATAACGCATCTAACCATCAATGAGGGAGGTCACTCATCCAGTGCTTTATAGACTTAGAGAAGGCTTATCACTGTGATCCTCGCTGTATACTGTGTGTGTGTGTGTGTGTGTGTGTGTGTGTGTGTATGTGGGGGGGGCAGACTGCTGGATCAGTTTGCTGCTCAGAACGGCTGAGACGAGGATCAGAAGCCCTAAATCTGAGGCCATAGTACGGAGGACCGTCCTCTCCAGTTGGGGAGTGAGTTCATGTTCAAAGTTCATGAAGGGAGGCAGAGAGCAAAACTCCAAAGGCAGGAACAGTGTGGAACACAGAGTCAAAACTCGGGAATATAGGAGGCTGGAAGGCTGAAAGGCTGAAAGGCTGGAAGGCTGGGAAGCTGGAAGGCTGGGAGGCTGACAGACTGACGGATGATCTGGTGAGGAGTAACTGGAAAGAGTGGGTACTTAAGCAGCAGGACTGATGAGGTGAGAAACAGGTGAGTAATTGGTGAAACAGGCACTGGAGGCGATGAGAGGTAGAGTGAGGAGTGGCAAGTACATAAAAGAACACCATGTTGATCTTTAGAGGGAGTTCAACCAGGTGAGTCTCTCTGCAGTTATATTTTCAAATGTTGTCTCTGTATTTCTGTTTGCTATCATGTTAACTTCCGAAAAAAAAATAGAAACCAAAACAAACAAGAAAACCTCAAATGTGAGAAGAAAACAGATCGGGTCTCTGTCTGATAACTGTTCTGTTAGAAGTTACCGCTAAATATTTTATATACTTTTATTAAATACTTGAAGCATGAATGTGAAATGCTTGAAGTCAAAGGGAGACAGACTCTGACTCTGACTCTGTTTACTGTCCTATGTTTCTTTTAAATGTGTTGATTTGAAGATGAATCTTCCAGTAGAGCCGGCTGAATAAAGTGAGTTTATTCTTCTAGTGTATAAATGACAGTGCTGGATGTAAACAGGCTTGGCTGTAGATATCTGTAGCTGCTGGGCTTTTTAAAGCCACTTCTCATATTTGGATATTTCCACATCTGGGCACTGCTGCAGCCTCCCACACTCCACCATTCACACTGACTGACAACAAACCCTGCCTGCTTCCTCACAGTCTCTCTGTGTGTGGAATGTGTTCCCACTCTCCATTGTCAAAGCATTAACCGTAGGCAAGCATAAAAGTAATTGGAAACTGATGCGAGCCAAAGCTTCAATTAATGCAACACCAAAGTCCTCGTTCTGTGTAATCGGCAATAATGGTTTCATGTTTGGGGGGGCATGCGGTCACTTGCGTTCAGCGCTCACCTCCTGACAGAGACTCTTAAACCCCGCTCACAATCCCCACTCCACAGTAATCTTCATTTCTAGTGCTTTTCCTTCTTTCTCCATCTCTGATGACAGCTTCAGTGTCTTCGCATCGCTCGCAGTCAGATTGTGTGCCCGAGTGAACAGGAGGTGTAATTGACTACTGACGACTCGGCGACAGGATTCTTAATTATTACTCTAGGGTATGTTGGCTGTCTGACCCGGGTTCAGCTCGCTCATGAGTATGCTAACAGAGTCATTTTCCTCCTCTATGCCAACATTGAAATTCAGTTTTGTTCGCCACATTTTCGCAGCAAATCCTGACGTGATGAATTTGGATCATTTTTGCAAATGAAATGTAGGAGTGGATCCCACAGGATGTAGTTTAGTGCTGCACAGGTTTGACAGACGGGGCCGGGGTCTCTGGCTCTACTTTATAAACCCTGAAGCTCACATATAACAACATACTGTGCCGCCTATTTTCGTAAAGAGAATCCATTTTTAAACTATTATACAATACATGGATGATTAGTTGCTACTACATCAAAATATACACACTTACTGTCAAAGCACTCCTTCCATAGTGTTATAGTATTATATATAAAGTATAGGAGTGCCACACTGAGCCCATCTGGAACATTTGTTTTGGACCTTGGTTTGATTCCATTTGTGAACTCAGCAGCTTTGGTCTCAGGCCGATTGTGCTTTAATGAACTCTGGAGCAGTTTGTGTGTAGTTTGAATCTGATCCAAGTTCTGAATGTACAACTAGGCGACCTGCTGATCTATGAAGTCCATCTAGAACTACAGTGGGTCAGGAGGCTGGGGGGTTAATTATCCAAAACAAATCAAACAGAAGCTGAGAAAAGGTTGTAAAATATCCAGATTCCCTGATTTAATGTTTTTAGACTATTTTGTATTTTTTTTATGTCTGCTTTGTTTACAAGATGTTGCCTTGAAGTGCATTGAAGATAATGGCTCACTAGCAAAAGGCCTAACTAATGTCTGTGTACCATCAGTCAACCCTAAGATAAAGAATCTTCTTCCTGTTTTGATTCTGTCTGCACCCCCCAAGACGTTTCTGACCAACCAGAATATATCCAATATATATATATATATATATTAGCATAATGTGTGGGCGAATACACAAATAGCCTGGTTGGTCAGAAACGTCTTTCGGTTTGCTGGAAAATCTTCTTTAAAAGGTTTTAATTTTTTTGCCCCAGAAACTCCATACAACCGTCCAAACTGAATTCACACAACAGCACACACACTGCAGGTTTGGAAAAGTGTCACTTTCTGTTTTCCTTCCCTTTGTGTGTCAGTATGTCATCTGCCCTCACAGTGATAAGGCCTCACTCTGACTCGGCTGTTGCCTCTGCACTACACAAGACGGTAATTCCTCTGGTCCTTGGTGTTTATGCCTCCATTGGGCCTGCTCAGTGTGATAGAGGGCCAGTAAAGAGGGTGAGTGTGGCTTTGTGCTGCAGTCTGTAGCTTTTGTGCGGGTGGATATGGAAGAGGGCGTGAAACAATTGGACAAAATGGCTCTAATGTGCTTAAAGAATCTTCTGTCTTTAATCAAAGCTCACACACATGCACCACAAAGGCAGACAGAGCAAAGCGCCTCTGTGGAGTGACTGCTCCTTTCATGGCTGCACTGCTCGCCTCTTCCACGCTGACAAACCACAATCATGTTGACTTTCTGGTTTCTTCTTCCTGTCATTCCCACAGATTGGTTGGCTCTTGAAGGCACCGCAGGGATTTCACCTTAAGACCACAAAGCAGCAGCTAACTTTGTGTTTGTGTTGTGGTGATGTGAAACTATTGTTTGATGTCTCTGAAGTCACCGTTTGCCAACATATTCCACGTCTTCATTAAATAGCCTCTGAACCGCAATGAACATCGTAATCAATCCCAAGCTGTGATGCTAACATTCATCCAGGCTTTGTTTTGTGTTCGTCGTCCACAGTTCAGGATTACCATGTGGCCCCTGACATCCAGCTGTGTATTCCCCGGGTCCGCCTGTCCTCCACACTTGAGAGATCAAGAGAGTGATCAGAAAATTGCTGCTCATCTCATCTGTAATTTGATGAGGAAATAGATGGGAATGAAAGAAAGAAGGCAGCGTACCTGGGAGCGTTAAAGCGTGGCGCTAGCTTCATGACCGCTCCTCTTGCCCTTAGTGTAACATTCAGGAGAAGAGTGTCCCTTTGTTATCACCCCCCCCCCTCCCTGGCAATTATCACAAACTCTACTTCCCCTGCCCTCCGGAGCCCAGAGAACTGAGCGGCCGGAGTGGGAGAATAGCTACATTTATAATTTTTTTCTTCTCTCCCATAGATTAATTTTCTAGGAAGTCCTGTCACTGCTGTACAGGAAAGAGCGGAGTGAGAGAGAGCGGGCGAGGGATAGAGTGTATGGAGGGGGGGCAGGGGGGGGGGGGGGGCACAGGGCTTCTCGCTTTTTCATTTTCTTTTTTTCTTTTTTTTCCGCCTTGACAGATCATTTTCCATGCAGGGGTATCAGGGGGTCTGGACCATAATTGGCATGCAGATTGCAGCTGATGGCGTCCCGCAACAGAAGAAAAGAACTGGCTAGTTAGAATAATGAGCCAGCCTGTCTGATGGATGGGCGAGGGAGGAGGTCATACAAAATGTTTCAGACACAACCCCCCCCCCATCACACCACTACCTGCACCTCCCATTTTTATTTTTCTATTTTTCACAAAGCCCTGATATTTCATTATTTCCCTCACTCTCTACCTTTCTGGGGCAAAGAAAGCCTCCCATCTTCCTCTATTCTTCCCCTCTTCTTTTCTTATTTCCCCTCCTTCCCCAGCTACGGACACCTCCTCCTCTCCTTCCCTCCTTCTCTATGCAGATTGTCCGTGCGGGTCCATTGTGCCGTGCAGGTACTCGGGCCGCTGCACGGTGACGCTACAGTTTTTGGTACGCGGAGCCTCTAAAATGTCACAACTCATTATGAGTCTGACACCCATAAGAGACTCTGCTGTTTTAATTACAGTAAAGGAGTTAATTAGAAGCCTCTCAGCGGACTCCTTTCTCTCATCCTCTGCAAGCTGCACAAGCCTCCAATTGTCAAATACAAGCAGTGGGTCTAATGAAATTCAACTCTTATGTAATAACGCTTAGGTTTGTCTTTACATTATCTGCTTTACTGGATTTTGTCGTATTTGTTTGATTTGCTCTGAGTTAGTTTCCCCTCAGATCTTGGTTCTATTAAACAAAACAAACAGCTCGTCTGAGTAGCTCCTCTTACTGGTTGTAGACTTTATTCCTGTGTCTCTGTGACTCGTTTGCTTCCTGACCTGCGGCTCACGCGGCCGTTTGCCGAGCGGCACCGTCTCTCTGGATTTCCTCTCCTGATGTTTCTTCCATTCTTTCCCTTATATGATAAGAGTCTTCTTAAAGAGCTTTGGGCTGCGTCGGGAACATTGTGTTTTGCGTGGGCCTGTGATGGCTTCTGAGAGGCAAAACAAAGGACATAACTGTAACAAATATATATATAAGGATGTGTTTCTAAATGTGTTTGAACAGTAAAGACAATTTCAGTTTTGGGACTAAATAACAGCATTTTCACAAAAAGGTTAGGATATTTTTAAATCTTAAATATATATATATATATTGTAGTGCTTGTTTTAGTATTCTGACTCTTATTTAAGTGTTTTGCTGTATTTAAGCATGTGTGCATATATAATAATAATAACCAAACACAGATTTCTTAGGTTAACTCTAAAAACACTGGGTGGAATTGTTCTTCTCAGAGTTTTGTGTTGGGGAGACGTTTAAATGTCCAATGGTGTTTGGGTCAAAGCACCGGCTGACCTGCTCTCTGCCCTGAGGGAGGCATTTTATTGTGACATTCCTCTGATCCCTGCACCTGAGATCATGGCGCTAGGATGTGATTTGACCTGCATGTTCCTCTCCTGCCTGCTCAGGTTACTCAGTAAATAAAGGAACCCTCATCCCCTGTAAGTGTAACTAAGGAGCAGGTTTCCTTAGTTACTGATATTTGTTTGGGATGCCTTTTCTTCTGGGTCATGCTTGATTATTGAGCTTTGCCTCACAGAACAAATCTCATGTGAAAGTGTGATTTAGGTGAAATGGAGGAACCTGAATGATATTTAGAGCTAACATGAGCTCTGCAAAGCGTTTAAAGGACCGGAGGATATCATTGAACATTAGTGGCTCTTTTACTGGTGTGGAGAAATCTGAGAAGATCTAAAGTTTGAGCCCAGAACAGAAGAAAACCTAGCAGAGACCTGCTGGAGTTTGTGGCTTTATTCTCTCCCAGCAGCTTTGCAAGCTTAATCTCACTTGCACCCTCATCAACACAACACAGAAGGGAACAAATTTACTGTTTCATCCTTATTCTTCCCGCCGCGCTGAGGAGCTGTATACAGTACACACCAGATCAAAGCCTTAATTGAAAAATAATTATAGGTACTTAATCATAGAAAGCGCCGGGCTAATTGAAGTGAAAACAAGGAGGCAAATGCAGACCCTCAGAATCGTGGCAGAAAGAGGATATTGTAAAAGCTTCTTCTTCAATCCCCATTGTCTTCCAGATTAAATAGGAGAGGGCTATTAGCAGAGTTAATTGGCTCTCTAATTTAGATCTCGCCCCACTGAAAGCATAACGGATGCGGGCCTGTCCGCCGATGATGTGTGCACTCTGTCACGCTGTCCTGCTGGACTGTGATTGGTTAATTGCTCAGGGATTTTTGAAGTTTTCTCTCATTCTTCAAACCTAACAGATTTGTGAGCGCTGCATTCATCTCCCCGGCTGCTTAGGTAGCACTCATTGTTTGCTGCAGCGTGAGTGAAAACATAATAACTCATGACTTATTTATCACTCAGCCGCTGCTTTGAGTTTGTGCAGCTGAGGCACAACGGATAGCTTTTTTTTACCCCCGCTGCTATAATGTTGCTAATTCATAGTGATTGTAGTTATGTGCACCTTTGGAGGAGGAGATCTGTATAGAAACCCTGATTATCCTCCGCCTGACCTGTTCACACTGTGTGGAAGTTGCTGATGTCTTCAGAGAAATGTCACATTCACTCCTGGCCTTTCCTGTGAAAGGCCTTCTAATCACACCCACAGCCCCAGATCTCTCCCCTGCTGCTGCCGCCGCCGCCGCCGCCGCCACTCAAGCTATTCTCTGCGCTCGCTCTGCCCTCTAGTGAAAATTGGATGCCAGCGCACTCATTACTGAATAAAACCCATTTAGAAGTCCAAAGGTGGAAGAAAGTAAATAGGCCATTTTTCTACCATTTCCCAAGACAGCCTTTCATCATTTCAGCACATCTCTCTCTCTCTCTCTAGTGTTTTCTTATTGTAGCCTGAGCGGTAATGGAGCTGCTGACAGGAGTTCAAAATGGAAGTTGCTATGAAATCTTCTATCAAACTTCTTTTTTCCCGGTGGGGGGAAAAGGCATCAGGTTCCTGCCACATGCTGCTCAACAGTGTGTGACCTGCTGATCAACCATCTCACATGTTCTTCATCTCCAGGCCAGATTGCATCATGAGGCCACTGAGGTGCTGCTTCTCCTTCCTCATTCACGCTCTGTGATCCGGGCCTTTGCAGACCTGGAGGATGAGTAGAGAGAGAGTGGTCTTCTCCGGCCCTTAAGTGGACATTTATTCAGCCAGCGCATCAGGAAGTTCATACAAGAGATAAGACAGAGCGACCCAGCGAGATCCACGAGCTGGAGCGTCTGCATCACAAGGCCGTAGACCTGTACTGTAATGTTCTGATTCATTACTAACTGGCAAATATGTCTCTACATGGATCAAACTGCCTCCTTTGTAGGTGTGTTGTAGTGATAAGCAGTGGCTCCAGTGATGCTGGAAAAGTTGTTTGCTTAAGGTTTGGCCTCCAACCATTAACACAGCATGAAGGACTGGGTGCTACTGGGAATTACTAATCAAATCATACTCTCTCACTCACTCACTCACTCACTCACTGTGTGTGTGTGTGTGTGCGTGTGTGTGTGTGTGTGTGTGTGTGTGTGCATGTGTGTGTGGGCCAATGTAACTGATTTTCACAGTGCTTTCATTTGTGACCTGCCGTGCCAAATCTTAAACATTTCTGATTTTGAAACACGTCTCAGTTTTATATGAACGGTTCTTATTTGAGTACAGCCATCACTTCAATGCTAGAATGAATAATGTGATGACTTTGGAGATTCCATCTATCAGTAAAATAATATCTATCAGATCAATAGTTAATGTCCTGTATAATATAACAGAGATAAAGTGATAAATATGTTTCAGTTTGACTACAATTGACTTTTGCATACATTTAAACTTAGCTTCATCAAAAATGTACAATAATAATAAAATTAATTCTTGAATTTGGCAAATACACATTTAGGTGTGTAAAATAAATCTATGCAGTTTTTATCTAAACTCTATTATTATCATATATCACCAGAGAAATGTGAAATCTTGGCCTTGTAAAGAGTTCTAAGTCTTTTTTCTGTCTGTACTAAATAAAGCCACAGCCCAGTTTCGATTAAGCAGCAGCAGCGTCCCACATTTTGTCCCCAACGTATCAGCCGCACGCAAATTGGTTTCAGTTCCCTACAATCATATCAGTGTTTGCTTTAGCTTGCCTGGCTGCTGGTGGAACGACGATACAGCGTTTCTACTCCATCACCACTCAGAGCTGTCGGCTACACACGGAGCAGTGTTCAGCTCACACACACACACACACGCACACACTCTGTTTCTAACTCAAGCTGAGCAAGGGCAAGAAAAATAAAAAATATAAGAAATATTGTAATAGATGAATTCTGTGACTTGACCTGATGAATTGAAGTAAAGCAGTAAGCTGATAAAGCTCAGATTGATTCTTTCAGATAAGCTGTTTCTATGTACATTAGCCTGATGAGGTATAGTTCTGTGACAGTTATAAAGTTAAATGGACAGGAAATGGAACATATTTACACGTTAGACTGACCTTCACACACACAAGACCTCCAAAACAGAGAAGCCTCATCACATGACAAGGATAGAAGAGCCTTTTCTTCAAATTTCCTACAATTGTTTTTATAAAGACTTTCTTTTGTTCAAGAATTCTAGAATATGTCTAGAATTTCTAGTGTAGCTTTGTAACGGCCAACTCATAATACAGTTACACTAGAAGACACTGCAGGGGTGGGGAAATAATGACATACAGGAGGAAATAGAAAATAGACAGAGAGGGAAGCAATAATGCCAAAATGTAGGCATATAAATTCAGGTGACTGAACTCCTACATGCTCTGAATTTCCTTTATTTTTATTTGACAAACACTATTTTGTTTTAATTAAGAAAATAAATGTGATTAAAGATGATGAAGAATAAATCTGTCTGCATCCTGCCTGAACATAAACAACATGAATCATTCAGACCGATACTAATTTGCTCCACCCAACCTCTGAAGTGACTGGGACGTGTGCAAACAACTGGGGTCATTGGTGAAGTCCTTCTCGACTTCACACACACACACTCAAACACACACACACACATACACACACACACAGGAGAGCTGGTCTGCTTTGAACCTTCTCCCACCAGCAGCGACACGACAGCAGGAGCATGGCAGCCACTATCTGCCAGGTGATGGGCTTCCTCCTGAGTTTGTTAGGAGAAGCAGGAATAATTGCAGCTACAGGGATGGACCAGTGGGCCACAGAGGACCTGTTTGACAACCCCGTCACCGCCGTGTTCTCCTACTCCGGCCTGTGGAATTCCTGCGTCAGGCAGAGCTCCGGCTTCACAGAGTGCAGACCGTATTTCACCATTCTGGGACTGCCAGGTAAAGTCTACTTCTCATCAGATACAGGATGAGCGGGTACAGCAGAAGGTAGTGGATTATATAGCTGCTTATCGCCGTTTTAATTGCTATAGAACTTCACGTTTTCATTCGTTGCCTGCAGGATCTCTTGAAGAGTCGTGGATTTAAATGAAACCGTATGGATAGGTGGGATTTGGGTGAAGAGCTGATTAGAGGTTGAGGCGAATCAGATCATTAGTAAACTTTCATCCGTTTCTCACTAAGGTACAACTCTGTCAACAGATGAAATTGAGTCTATATGAATGTATTATTTTGAATGTGGCTGATTGAACCCCATGCTGGGACAGTGGAGTGTTCTCAGAGAAGATGGAAGGTCAGACCACACCCTCTGTTACCAAAGGGCGGACATTCATTTCCACTGTGATTTCCCGAAACTGGGACAAAGCGTCATCAGAACTGGAGGTAAACATCTGATAAGGCTTGTTCCTTGTTGGAACATACATAACGATAAGCACAGAGAGCCGCTGCCATTTCATGACCGCCTGATATCGGACTCTACTTCCTCCGAGCAAGAAAATGGCCGCCGCAATGATTCAGCTGTTAGGATTCATGTTGTCTGCGTTGGGAGAGTTCTTAATATCAGCAGCAACAGCCATGGACATGTGGAGCCTTCAGGACCGTTCTTCTCAAGTTGTGACAAGTTTTTACACCTTCTCTGGTCTGTGGAACTCGTGTGTAGGCACATCTTATGGCACCACACAGTGCAGGCCTTACTTCACCATACTGGGGCTGCCAGGTAAGACAAGAGGCCCGGAGGAGGGAGAACAAGCAGGGAGGAGGGAGCAGGGAGGCTCCAACATTAGCTTTGATCGTTTAGGACATTTATTTATTTATTTATTTATTTTCATTTTCAAAAATAGAGCTGGCGGCAAAAAAAATCCTTCTTATTATTTTTCTTCTTTCCAACCAAAAAGAAATGTGTATATATAATATTAATATTTATATATTTGTATACAGCACAATATGAACTTTATTTTCACATTATGTATCTTATTACTGAAAGTTGGGAGGAGCCTTATATCACTTTTTTTAAAACATAGATATAAGTAGGTAATCACAACTTTAAGGGGAATTCAGATTAAAAAAAAAAATAGTATCTCTTTTTAATCATCAGAATGATCTCACGTCTGTCTCTGATGGAGGAGACAGACGTCCTGCAGATACAGAAGCTGCTGCCTGCTGATGCTTTTCAAAATCCTTTCTGTTTCCTGAACATGTTCATGATTAAAGTCACATGCTGTTCAGCCTAGGTCCTATCTGCCTGAATAAGATGTTCCAAACCGTTTTCCTTCCAGCTCTGCTCCAGGCCGTACGAGCCCTGATGATCGTTGGCATTGTTCTCGGTGCGATCGGATGCCTGATCGCCATTTTTGCACTGAAGTGCTTGAAGATGGGAAACATGGAGGACAATCTGAAAGCCACCATGACTCTGACCGCTGGGATCATGTTTGTTCTTGCAGGTGCGATACTTCTTCCTTTAGCATTGATATCATATTGCAGCTAGATCCTGTTTGTACCGATGTCACTTTGGTTCTGAATCCTCAGGCGTCACAGGCATTGCTGGGGTGTCGGCCTTTGCTAACTTGATTGTGCAAAGTTTTCGATTCACCACCATCTCAGAAAGTGGATTTGGGTATGGAGGCGGAGGCATAGGTGGACTCTCAGGAGGTCTGACTCCAAGGTAAAGACTCTGTTCACTTCCATTTACATGCAGATTGTGATGTAAAGTCAGAGATACTCTAGCCGTGCTCTTCTGTCAGGTACACGTTTGGACCTGCTCTCTTCGTGGGCTGGATCGGTGCAGCCGTCTTGTTCATCGGAGGCATCATGATGTGTCTGGCCTGTCGCGGGATGGTGGCCGACACAGAGAAACGGTGCGTTCCATTTTACATTCAATCATAGATCCACACTAAAGGAACATATTGTGTTTTCTGTTATTTTCCTCAATATTATACTGTAATATAGTGGGAAGTATGTATTTAGCAAGATGCAACAACATGAAGGGCGCTGCATTTTCTACTTACATTCAACAAACTGCTGTTGTTTATTTCTTCTACAAAATAAACAATTAGACAATTCATCAGTTTTTCCCCCCAAAAAACGGTCCCTGATCACAAACTACTTTGCTGTCCTCAGGTATGATGGGATGGCCTACAAAGCTGCTTCACAACACACCATCTACAAGAGCGACATCAGACCCCAGCATGGCTACAACGACTCCTACAGGGCTCAGAGTGCAGACGGGAGGCAGTCCAACCAGAAGTTTGACTACGTGTAGAGGAGAGGAGGCTCTCAGAGAAGAACACTTTGACTTCACTCTGTTATATATTCTGTTTCTGTTTTCTCTCTTTATCATCACAATGTTATGTTCTTGTTTTTGCTCTGATGGATGGTAAAAGTGTGTTGTGTTTTTTATTATTCTTTGTACTTTAAGTTGGCAGGACTGCTTGACTTAATGCATCCTTATTGATCCTAATTATCAAACATTTTTGTAATCCTTTTGTTATTATGGCTGTGTCAATAAAACACATTAAGTTCAATTTGTTGAGACTTTCCATTCCCACATCATTTCATCATGAAGGAGAGTTTAGATCACTGCAGACAGAAACTGAAGCCTGTGTTGCCTTCATGAACATCTTCATTTACCTGCTTCAGTGCTCACACACTCACAAAGATACAACTAAAAGAATCTGTTCCTGAAGGTCTGCTTCAAAATTTATTTAACTATTATTATTATTGTTGTTTTTAGATTTACAGATCCTTATGACTGATGAATGAAAGTGTTTCCCCTCAGTGAGCTCAGACCATGTGAGAGCTTCATTCTTAGAGCTCTGGCTCCACCTTCTGGCTGTGAAACGACACGACATGAAGGACAGAACAACGTCACAAACTCCAGAGCTCTTCATGCTTCATGTAACTCAGATCAGGGTATGGAAACAGGTTCAAGTGTTTGACAGGTTCAAGTGTTTATCTTAGATACATTTTGTTTACAGGCAATCAAAGCATTTAGACTTCCAGGGACAAAAAGTCACTGGATGGTTGATTGCTCTCCTAAGACCCAGCAGCTCCTTACCAAACCTTTCTCCATTGCATTCAGTTTGCCATTGCATTCAGTTTGATGGAAGTTCCCTGCATCGTCTTACTGCTTCAGTCTGCAGGACTTTGCAGGATGATCTCTCTAACACTAGTGGATGGAAAACAGTAAACATCTTTTGCAAATATCCAAATGATGCTGTGTCATGTGGGCAGCTTTAGGTAGCATCAGCCTCCACCTGCTTTAGGATGTGAGCTGCACATGGATCATATGGAGCATCAGGCTCAGCTCAGCTCAGCTGGGTGGAGCTCCACCTGCTGATCCTGAAAGAGCTCCACAGAGGAGAATCTGGCAAAAGATCAAAGAGACGTGCATGAACATTCTGTCCTTCCTGCGTCTTTCATCTTTATGTGCAGGACTCATCACTGTGGTGGTGAGGCAGTGGCTCAGTGGGTAGTGCTTCCGCTTGGGAACTGGAGGGTTGCTGGTTCAAGCCCCTGCCGAGGTGCCCCTGAGCAAGGCACCGAACCCTCAATTGCTCCCCCCTCTGCGAAGGGTGGTAATGTAATGTAAGTCGCTTTGGATAAAAGCGTCTGCCAAATGATCGTAATGTAATGTAATGTGGTTTGACCTTTGTCCTTCAGAGCTCTGCAGTAGAAGGTGTCAGGATCTGAGATATGAAATAAACATCAAAAGAAGAAGTGTTTGATTATCTGACAGCCTGTATCTCCCCCTCTCCCCCCCCCCCCCCCCCCCCCCCCCCCCTCTCTCCCCCAGTAAAGTAACACACAGATGAAAAAGTGAACTTGTGTGTGAAAGTATACATGCATGTAGTTGTAGCTTCCTGTTTTCATTGTTTTTCTCTGTCTGTCTGACATTTGCTCTAAATTAGAACTTCAGGTTTGTTATCTCTTCTTTTGACATTAGATAAGATGTCTCTGTATTGTGCAGACAACCGGAGACATGCACATGATTCAAATTGTGTCCCTTTTATATGATATGTAAACTGTTTAACCACACTTTAGTCACAATGCCTGATCCAAACCGTTATTTATAAATATTTCCATTGATATTTAGCATTAAATAAATGTCAAATATGTTTCAAAAAACAAGGGGGAGAAAGATAATTAACTCTCTAATGGATTTTTACATCCATTTTTTCACAAGCGGTCCTGTTCTTTTTGTGTTTGAATGATTTAAAGTGGCTAGTAATACTGTTTATGGAGAGGCAGATATGTTGTCAATAATGTAACAGAAGAAGAACGCCAGCTCTCTTCCGCTCCGGGGCGGTAGGTGGCGCCATGTTTCACTGGTTTCTGTGTAGAATCTGTTAGTAAACACCACGAAGAAGAATGAGCCAGCAACACAGAGACGATACAAGCGTCCGATCTTTGACTCTATACTCATCAGGCTGTGACTCGCTTTAACATTGTTCCTGCTCGTTTCGAGTCTGATTAAAAGTGTTTGACTGCTTGGATTCTGTTTCCGGTCGACTTGAAACAGACGGACTAGCTAACGTTACAGGTTAGCTTGAGTTAAGATGATGCTAGCTTCCGTTTCATGGCTCGACAGTAGAATTAGAAAGAGATGAAGCTCTCCGGAAGTCAATCTGTTACTTATTAACCTGTAGTTTAGTCACGCAGCTGTAGTTTGTCTCATTGTGACCTGTTGGAGCTAAAGCAGTGACTGAACTGTAGCAGGCTCGTAGGCTAGGCTAGCTGTTAGCTCTGAAATAGTGTAATGTTTTGTCCCGCCGTTTGATGGCGCTGCTACGGATCATGATGCCGCCGAAGTTTCAGCTCCTGGCGGTTTTGGCGTTTGGAGTGGCGATGCTTCTCCTGGAGAACCAGATCCAGACCCTGGAGGAGTCCAGAGTCAGATTAGGTGAGAAGAGTACACACACACACACACACACACACACACACACACACACACACACACACACACACACACACACACACACACACACACACACATACTTAAACTCCCACAGAGTGACAGAGTGAACATGAAGACACTCTGTGATCAGGCTGAGGACAAGTCCAGACCTGATCCACATCTAGACCACAGAGTCTTTAGGAGCCTTAGAGTCTTGTTGTTCTCCGTACCTTTTTCACTCTGATTTTGGTTTGCTTTCACTTCAGCTTGTGTTAGAATAATGTGTTAGATTGTTAGACACACAGCCTTACAGTGTGTGTGTGTGTGTGTGTGTGTGTGTGTTAAACAGCTGCCAAACTACCATAAGCCTTTTTGTTCTGGGACCTTAAAGTTGTTGTTAATTCAGAGGAAGCGTCTCCTCTGCTGTCAATCAGGAGTCTTTGGCTCTGATAATGTTCCTAATGTTCCATTGTGTGAGCTGAAGGAGGATGAAGCTTGTGTGTGTGAGTGTGTGTGTGTGTGTGTGTGTGTGTGTGTGTGTGTGTGTGTGTGTGTGTGAGTGTGGAACAGTAGAGCTCAGATGAGTTAACTGTGCTGCAGCCTCGTCGCTCATACTGAGCGTCTCCACCTCTCCTCCATCAGAACGCACCATCGCCCGACACGAGGTGGCGGAGGTGGAGCGCCGTCACAATGAAGACAGCGTGAGGGAGTTCTTCTCCCCGGGGGAGGAAGACGACACCGTCATCATCTATAACAGAGTGCCCAAGACAGCCAGCACCTCCTTCACCAACATCGCCTACGACCTGTGTGGGAAGAACCGCTTCCACGTGCTGCACATCAACACCACCAAGAACAACCCTGTCATGTCTCTGCAGGACCAGGTGAGGGCAGCAGCTCTTCAGGATAAAGAGTGTGTGTGTGTGTGTGATCTGTGTGTCCTGCTGCTCCACACTCAGCCTCCATTCTCTGTGTCTGCAGGTGCGTTTTGTGAGGAACGTGTCCTCCTGGAGAGAGATGAAGCCAGGCTTCTACCACGGCCATGTGGCGTACCTGGACTTCTCAAAGTGAGTCAGGATCCTGGTCTGTCTGCCAGCATTTAGACCCAGTTTAGCTCCAGAGCAGATAGAGGGCTCCTGTATTGATCTGTAATGTGTGTGTTGGTGTTGTTTAATAGCATTGTCGTCCTCATCAGCTGTGACATTATCATTTCTGTGATCAGAGGTAATTCTCCTAATGGGTTAAGGGTTCTTCCATGAGCCGGATCCATTAGGAGGAGACACTTCCACTCTTTGACTGATGCAAACATGATGCAGGGAAAGGCGGCCATCTTTATTTCTCCAGGATGATTACAGATGAAGGTGTGATGTCTCTTCTTCTTCTCCTCTGTCAGATACAGTGTCAAAGGTAAACCCATGTATGTGAACGTGGTGCGGGACCCCATCGAGCGCCTGGTGTCCTACTACTACTTCTTACGCTTTGGAGACGACTACAGGCCCGGCCTCCGCAGAAGGAAGCAAGGAGACAAGAAGGTCCATGTGCTTCTGTTTGAGATCAGCCGTTCAGTCATATTACTGCCTGCCTGTGTAGTGTTATTGTATTGATGTGTGTCTGTGTTGTAGACCTTTGATGAGTGTGTGTCATCGGGGGGCTCAGACTGTGCTCCTGAGAAGCTCTGGCTCCAGATCCCCTTCTTCTGTGGTCACCACTCTGAGTGCTGGTGAGTTCACTGCACCTGCTTCAGCTCTGCTCAACAACAAAGAGCAAACATCACCACCTATACGTCTCTACAGCCTCCATCTATCCCCCATGTCTGCATCTCACCTCTATAATCCCACTGCTTGACCTTGAGATCCTCCTGATGCTAACCTGAAGGAGCCTTTCAGTCTAAACCAGTTGAGGAGAGAATGGAACCCTTTGCTTTTGGCTTGGTTGCTAGTTTGACAGAATGCTGCTGTGTGTTGTGTGCAGGAACGTGGGCAGCAGATGGGCCCTGGATCAGGCCAAGTACAACCTGCTGAACGAGTACCTGCTGGTGGGAGTGACGGAGGAGCTGGAGGACTTCATCATGATCCTGGAGGCGGCACTCCCACGCTTCTTCAAGGGAGCCACCACGCTGTACAGAACAGGTAGAGCGTCACTATTGGTTCAGTCTGGTTCTGTCTTCATGCCAGGCCTGGTTCTGCATTGTAACGACATGGCAGGAACTGAATCAGCTGTGTCTCACCCTCCTTCCCCCCCTTTTTTTCTTCCTCCAGGAAAGAAATCCCATCTGAGGAAGACCACAGAGAAGAAACCCCCGACCAAAGAGACGATCACCAAGCTGCAGCAGTCAGACTTCTGGAAAATGGAGAACGAGTTTTATGAGTTTGCACTTGAACAGTTCCAGTTTGTCCGCGCTCACGCCGTCAGGGAGAAGGACGGAGAACTTTACGTCCTGGCCCAGAGCTTCTTCTACGAGAAGATTTACCCCAAAGTCAACTAGAGGCACCGAGCTGAACGGAAGGACTGAAGGAAGTCAAACACTGGGAGGAAGAGGAAGAGGGACCAAGTGATGAAGCTTCTGCTGAGTTCTGTTAGGATCCAGACAAGACGGGACAAGGTCACTTCTACCAGCACAGTGTTTCAGCTGTGTCTTCTCTCTCATTGTGTCCTGGTGCAGCTGGTAGAGAACGTGAGGAAGACCTGTCTGGCTCCTTCACTGAAACGGTTTGATCCATCTAAGAACTGAAACACAAGCAGCCTTCGATATCAAACAGTCTTGGTGTTCTGAACCTCAGCCGGGTCAGAACATGGACCTCCTCCACGTCGTGTCGTTCTTTCCTCCACTCTCCATTGAACAGTAGGTGCTCTGATCTCATTGTTTACAAAGTGGAGCATCTACATGATAAACTGCTGCAGAAGAAGAGAGACTGCTTCTGTTCACACGGGCTTCATTTGGACCAAACCTTACAGAATCTGTCCATCATTCCAATCCTTTTCTATCTCTCTGAGTCTCTGCTCTCTTTGTACACACATGAACACATCATATCAGTATTTTATCACACAGTCACTCGCTGTGCATGTAAGACCAAACTGTTGTTGAGTGACATCGAGTCATGAAGGGGTTAATCCAGACTGCACAGGGTGGATCAGAGCCGCTGGTCCGTCCGAGGTCACAGGGTCGCATCCAGCCAACAGGTGGAGCTTTAGTGCCTTTATCATGACGCAGAGTGTGTGTGTGGATCAATCAATCATGTATCAATCAAATGGATTCTTCCTCTTTGTGTTCTGAACGCTTTCATACTTTAACACTTTAACGGCTCGCACATAAATACATACCAGAAGAGACGTGGGCTCATTGTGTTCTCTACTCTAGTGTGTGTGTGTGTGTGTGTGTGTGTGTGTGTGTGTGTGTGTGTGTGTGTGTGTGTGTGTGTGTGTGTGTGTGTGTGTGTGTGTGTGTGTGTGTGTGTGTGTGTGTGTGTGTGTGTGTGTGTGTGTGTGTGTGTGTGTGTGTGTGTGTGTGTGTGTGTGTGTGGGGTTGAGGACTTGTCTTGCTAGGCTGAAGTGTGTTTATGTGCTCCTGATTGAAAAGCCGTTTTGCTCTCTTAGAGTAATTTACTTTCCCGTCTTTTGGCTCCATAATTACAGAATAATTGCCTGGCTGTATCTTACTCAACAGGGAGTACTTAACCAGTGAGACGGTGAAGTAACAGCCTGGGATGGGATGATGATGATGATGATGATGATGATGATGTGCTGAAGTCAGCGCTCTGACTCGCTCCTGTCTCCTCTGTGATGGCAGCAGAGACATGAGGGAGGAGGAGAGTCAGCGGGGAGAAGCCTCACGCTCCAGCAGGCCACAGGCTGTTCCACCCTCCACACACACACACACACACACACACACACACACACACACACTCACTGTGGCTCTGTGGCCGGCGACACAAGGAGAGCCGGCCCATCTCAGAAAATAGAACTCAATTACCAGTTTGGCTGCAGGCATATTGGAACTTTGTGTCATTAACCAGATGAATACAGTCTGATAATGACTTCACCTCAATTAAAAAAGCCTGCGCTCTGTATTGATTGTGGTTGATGAGCTTGAAGGTTAATTAGGAACACAATATTTCAAACTATATCTGTGTTCTTGTTTGACTCTTAGGTGCTTGTTGGTTGGTTGGTGATATTGTTTTAGGGACACCTCAGGTCTTCAGGCATAATTCATACAATTAGTTTATTCTAAGTGTTTGATTTATCTTTTTAATTTTTGTAAACTAGTGAGTTCCCTCCTAACATGAGTCAAACGTGTATTTGATGCTTTGTGTGTTTTGTGTTGTCAGTTTCCTCCCTGGCTCGCTCGCTGTCCCGCTGTTGGCCACTAGAGGGAGCCGTGGCGCCGCTGAACGCCTCTCAGAGCGGCGGCATGAGAGCTTGGCCTGACTGAAACGGTTCACCAGCCCCATTAATGCACCTGTGCAAAGCCAAATGGAACAAACTAATAGTGCATTACCATTAACAATACAAATTACACCATTAGGCACTCTTTGCTCTCAGGCCTCGCGCAGCTATAAATAGTTTCACTTGTTCTTGGACAACTTGCAGTAATGACAGCACTCCAATTATTTCCGGGTGTACAAATAGAGAAGTGGTACCGCTGCTCGTCCTGAGAGAGGGGACGTTTGGTGCATTTTAATAATGTGCTGCTTCTTAGCGAGGCTCTGACCTGCAACATCACAACGCCTCCACATCGCACTGGGGCTCAGAATAACGACCTCTTTTTTTGTCAATGAAGGTCGGCTGATCTATGAGGACCGGCCCCCTCCGGATCAGATCTGGATCAGATCTGGACCCCTTCCTCATCGGAGCGTGAGAGACCCAGCCCAGTTTGTGAAGGTAGCTGACCTCAGAGTGGTTTCTGGTGTTGCTCCATAAAACAAACAGAGCAGAGCAGAGGCAGCTTGACCGCCCCTCACTGGGACTGTGGACAGAGCCTCAGAGCAGTTGGCCAAAGGGGAGCGAGCGTTGTGTGTGTGTGTGTGTGTGTGTGTGTGTGTGTGTTACTTTCACAGGGTTTTATGTAAATGGACGGTAAAATGAAGCCAGCATGTCAGAGGCACCGGGCCAAGAAAACCTCCAATGTTCAAAATGATATCCCTGCTTCATTTGAGCACAGGGCTGATGATGGATTGCAGTTGATGGTGAGGGGAGGTGGAGGGGGGGGGGGGGCATCACTACACAAAGCATCGCCCAGTTCATCCATTAATGCTTCCTTTGCCTTCCAGCCTGTTATTCATTGACATTTGATGATATCACTCTGATAGACAACAAATCAGCAGATGGAGAAAAGACTTGAACAGTATCCCACACACACACACAGACACACACACAGACACAGACACACACACAGACACAGACAGAGAGACGCTGTGTTTACATACACTGAGACATGCTTAACAACATAGAAGTGAGGAGGAGGAGGGATAAAAAAGGCCCAGAGCGATGTAATGAGGTTCAGACCTGTCATTTACACGGCCGGGACACATAATGGAGCACGTGAACCTGTGATCACAACAGGGAGGCTGACCCCCGTACAGGAAACTCTGTGATACTCTTAATTAGATTGCTGTATTGTAGTTTGACCTTGGTTGAAGACACTCTACACTGGTCCCTCTCTGGTGCCCGTGCCTGTGCTGGCAGCCTGAGTGCAGCATAGTGGAGCACGGGCATTTTCTCCTGGAGGCTAGGAGAGCAATGCAATCAGCAATTCAATCGTGGCCATTGTGTAGCAGTGCTGATGAGCTTTGCAGAGTAGATAATGGATTAAATTATTTATCCCCCCCTCCTCAGTGCTCATTGTTGCCTCCTCTTTGTGCGGCTACAGCGGTACACAGGCGTAGGTTGAAGGCCCGGATCATTCGCTGCCTTTCATAGATCTAATTTTTCTAATTAGCGCTTGAATGCAGAACTGTCTCTCCCCCTTCCCCCCCCTTCCCCCCCCTCCACCGCAGCACTCATTGTCAGATACATTCCTTTAGGTGAGCATGTGGACCTATTAAAGAGTCCGACTCAATGAGGAAGAATCCCACCTCATCGTCGCTCCACTCTGCCGTATTTACATTTACAAACGCTTCATAATAACCTCATCAAGGCTGAAGCATCAATCACTTCTTTAAATGAGCTCTATTAGACTGAAGCGACCTGGCAGAGGACAGACAGGTCTGGGATCACAAAGACTCCACAGTGAGCAGATATATAGATAAAGATTCCATGATTCCCAGGAAGCGTGTGTCATAACTGGGCCAGTGAGGTTTCCTGTAGAATGAAGCCTCAAGGAGCCACGGAGCTCAGGGAGCAGGAGGAGGAGCCTGCATGAGTCCAGGTGAGGTTAAACACATATATGTTCACTATGACAGCTTTATGTATTCATGTATGGATCACTAACTCCAGCTTTCCTGCTCACATCAGTCCAGCTGTTTGTGTGATGTCACCACATCAGGTGAAGTAACAGAGAGACCGTACGGCCCAAAGTGAGTTTACTGTCCTTAGAGCTTTACATTCTTCTATAGAATCCATGAGATGTGTTGTGTTTATCAGCAGCAGGGATCTAAAGGTTCCCCTCAAAGGTCCATGGACCTGAGGAGTGAAGGCCAAACATCTCCAGCATGTTGACTCGGTCCAGATGTACGTTCACCCAGAGAACATCTGTCCTGTAATGAGTCCTATTTGTTTCCTGTCACATGTGTCTTCACATGTTTTAGATATTAGACTCAATACATTCATGAGAAGTTTCCAAAAGGTTTACAGTTCTGCACATGAGAGGGATTGATGTGAGTGACAGCCCAGGGAGGAGCAGGACAGATGGAGGTGCAGGTAGAGATCCTCTGTGGAGGTCAACATGAGCAGAGATGGGATAGGAAACCAAATATAATGATAATACAACAGTTTAGATGAGCTCAACCTATAGATTCAGGTTAAAAGCTGCTGTCAGGTGAAGATCTGTGAGGAGAAGCAGCATTAAAGCAGATATCTCACCTCTATGCTCCTATACTCACTCTCATACATGCATAGTTTGTGAGGAACATGCACATAAGCAAACTCCTCCTTTCCCTTCTGCTAACACGTGTGTGTGTGTGTGTGTGTGTGTGTCTGCTCAGCTGCGGCGAGCTTCCTCCTGCAGCATTCCCTCACAGCTCCTGCAGCCCCATTATAGAGTGTTGATAGATGACGCAACTGTTGTGGTCACATCCCCAGAAAAGCAAAGTGCCACCAGTGCCTGACGTGTGTGTGTGTGTGTGTGTGTGTGTGTGTGTGTGTGTGTGTGTGTGTGTGTGTGTGTGTGTGTGTGTGTGTGTGTGTGTGTGTGTGTGTGTGTGTGTGTGTGTGTGCAGCCTGCGTGTCTCTCTGCTGCTGCTGCTGCGGCCGGTGCAGGCTGGCATGTACTGTAAGTTCCAGAGCAGCGGCCTGCTTGTGTTACATACTTTTGTGGGCCGCCTCCCTGACAACTGGCAACAAAGGCTCCATTGAGGAGAGGCAGCGGCTGGGGGCTTTGATGGGTAATCTGCATGCGTTTGTAGAGGGAAACCGGAGCCGGGTTAAAGGAAACAGGTGCAACTAATTACAATATCCCCACTCCTTCTTTCCTCTGGATTTCCTCGCGCTTTCTCTCCTTCTTTCATTTTCTTTATCACCCTTGTTTTCTTTATTGCCGAATCTTACAGGGAGAGAAAAAAAAAGGATTCCTAATGAGATCTCACTAAGCACACATATTGGAATAACAGAGTGTGCGGCTTCATTAACGTCTTCCTCGCAGGTCAGACATCAAAGAGGTAAAGGTGAAATCTGTGTGGGAAGTAGCAGTAAGACGTTTTAATTTAACACTTCACAGTGCACGTGTGGGGGCTTTGTTCTTACTCTGGGAACGTCACCGCTCTGCTTTCAAACCTTTGTTGGAGTGAAGTCTGGATGATATTCTCCCTGTGGTTGTGAGTGTGTGAGCATTCTGATCAGCACAGAGACGATCTGAGCTCCATGCAGATTGTGTGTCTGACTCACAGCACTTCACTCTTTAACTGTGTGTTGTTGTGTTCACTTCATGCCCTTGAGAGGAAAAGAGAAAGCAGACTTTGTGTACAGACACTGTAGATCATTAGTCTACCAAGAGTTTTGTCGATATTCTTCAGTCCTCAATGTTGTTTTGTGTCTTGCAGTGTTGAGCTGAAGCTTCTGAGCTGAAGCTGCGGTCTGTAGACTCACCAGGTACAAGACAACGTTTAGCTTCCAGGTGACGCCGCTGCTCTGTTTCCCTGTGAGCCTGACCGGAGCAGAAGACCTGAGGAAGACCTGAGCAGAAGACCTGAGCAGAAGACCTGAGCAGAAGACCTGAGGAAGACCTGAGGAAGACCTGAGGAAGACGAGCTGCTCAGTGTGTGGAACACGACTGAGCTGTAGCTCTGTTTCCCCTCAGCAGCACAGAGGTGATTGAACTAGTTTGTCATTGAACCTGCATGAGTGTCACATGCTGCTGTATGACCTGGAGGCGCTGGTAACAGGAAGAGGCCGTCTGCTGACTGGACAGAATGTTGGTACTTAAGGCACAAAGGGGGAGGAAGAGAACCAAAGTGTTCAGAAGGAGCTGCTGTCAGTCACACACACACATTAATGATGACTTTACATCACAGCAGGGAAACAGGCATTTAGTTTATTAACTGTAAATAATATTGGTGCTTCTATATGTTTGTTATGTCATTATGGTATTGAATGTTTAGGCACAAGTGTTTTAGATTGAATAGTTTATAAACATGAGAGAGAAGTCATATTAATCTGAATGCATAAACTCAATCTGACTCCATATCAACACGTCTGAAACAGGAAGTCCTGACCTCTGCCCCCCCTCTCTACACACAGACACACATCTGTGATCAGACTGGTTAGTTTCTTGATCTTAACGTCCTTTACATTTCTCCTCCACCTGTTGTAGTTGTAGTTGTTCCCCAGCTGTAATGTTCCCACCCACATTAATGTGAGGGAACATTACAGCTGGACTAGAGCTCCTTTACCTGATCCATCCTGGAGCCAGCCTGGAGATGAACGCAGCATCAAACTCTGCAGTCCTTTATGTGTCGTCTGCTCAGACACAATAACACGAGGCGTTAGAGGTCAAAGGTCAGCCTGCAGAGGTTTTAGTTGTGTGTGCTGGAGAGTTCACGCTGGGGTCTTCTTCCTTTACAATAACTCAACAGTAAGGTGACTCCCACTGAACTTTAATGAGAGATTTAATGATACAGATCCATTCAGCAGTGACTGATATTAAAAGCGCTGCTATCTTATAACAACACATTCCTAAGTCTATGTTTCATGCCGGGTGCAATATCTTCTCCCTGCTGCCACACCTCCAGCTCAGATGAGTTCAAACTCTGTGTGTGTGCGTGTGCGTGTGTGTGTGTGTGAGGGAGGGAGGGAGGGAGGGAGGGAGGGAGGGAAGGAAAACAATCCTGCACTAACAAAACCATTATTAGTTCATTATGAATTAGAGAGCCACATCTGCAACTAATACAGGGCCAGGTGGGATCTGTGAGGAGAGTACAGTGTAGAGTTTGTTCCTCTAATGCATTATAAACACTGAGGGAGGGAACACGGGGCCTTTGAGGCTTTGGTTACTCTGAATATTGAGCTACATGTTGCTCACAGATAATGTTTCTCATGTGGATCAACATCTCTGAATGAAACATTCTGGGATGTTGTCCTGCTCTGGTCCGAGCTCTGCTCTCAGTCTGGACTCAGCCTCAGTCCAGTGTGAGAGAACTGAGCCTGAATCAGAACAGCTGAGGAAGACAACAGAGTGACCAAAGTGAGCCAGAAGAACTCTTGATTGATGCTTTATCTTCCATAATAAGGGAATAAAAGCAATCAGGAGGCTTTTCACTGCAGCCAGAAGGAAACGTGCTCAGCTTTTATGTTTCATTCAGCTTCAGCTCCCAGCTCCATCTTAGATGTCCTGTCAACTCTCTGGCTAGGAAGGTGGGTAAGAGGCCATTTTCCCAGGCTGCTCAACCAGATTTGGGCTTGAAAGAGAAGCGCCGCAATGAGAGAAAAGGGACATCAAAATTGCCCTCTTGTCATCGGGGGCCGGTCTGATCCCCATTTGCCTTTCTCCGGCCGATCCGTCAGCAAGCCGTGATCAAAAAGGGATACGTCTACGAGCGTTCCCCTCTCCAAGAGATGAGTGTCCCTCACTGTCCCGCTGCAATCACTTCCTGTGAGCCGGGGGAAGACAAAACAAAGGCGGCTTCTTTCCCCCCGAGCGGCGTGAGTGCAGAAAAAAGAAATCCAACACATATTTATGAGATTATCTGACATCTCATATTTCTGTGTAATGAAAGAAGGAGTTGTTTCAACCACACAGAGATGAAACATGTGACACCAGGAAATGGTCTGGTGTCGTTACCGTCCTGTCTGTCTCTCTCTCTGTGTGTGTGTGTGTGTGTGTGTGTGTGTGTGTGTGTGTGTGTGTGTGTGGAGGAGGCAGAGTCAAACAAGCCTCACATGCAATTATGGCTGCAGGATTTCACAAACCGACATTTGGGTTTATAGAACTACAACACCAAGACCAGTTTGACTTCGTCCTGACGACCAAGCGGTGTGAGCAGAAGCCTCTGTATGCTGAGGCCTTCATCGACCATTTGAACCATTTACAGGCAGTTACTGCATCTCCTCAAAGTTATAGAAGTAGGTTTGCACTTTGAAGGTCATCTGCTGGACTGCAGCACACACACACACACACACACACCAGCTGGGAAAACCTGGGCGGTGAAAGGGAATGAGTAATATTTTCCCCTCTAAAAACAGCTTCCATTTTACCCCCATTTGTTCCAGTAATGCTGCTCGGAGGCCAAAAGTAGAAGTGTGTGGTTGCACAAGCGTCTCCCAGGTGTAAATGTTTGTTCTGTAACTGTACGAGGCTAAGAAAAGAACCTGCGCGCTTAGCACAATCATTCCCTTGATAAATAAAGGTAAAACATCCACAGCCACAGGGATGTGAGGCTTTGTTAGGGTCCAGATGCAGCAGCAGCACAGAGTTCTGTCAGATCATCTCATGCTGCGGGACAAATGTTTTAACTGTGAGGCCACAATCTACATGAGCTCAAGCTGCAGGGAGAGTGTGGAGGTAGAACATGAAGCAGGGCCAGGTTTAACAAGGCGCTGAGGTGAGACTGGTGTTTCTGAGCCGCTCCACATCTGTTCGTCCTGTCTGTCAGCGTTCATTTCATTCAGAGGTGTTAGCACTACATTCACTCATCTCATCTCATTTAGACATTTCCTTGAATTCTAAATCTTTGTATGCACTTTTATTCTGAAGGACAGGAGCTTTTTTCCCCCCTTTGCTTCAAAATAAAATATTTCTTCCATATAATGATTCTCAAGAATGTGACCATGTGACCATCTAATGTGAAACTATTCACTCAAATTAGATTATTAACAATTTTAATTGTATAATCAAGAAAAAAAAATCTAAACTTTCTAGAATGAATATTTCCTTTTATTTATTTTTTATTTTTTCTGAAGATAATGTACAGATTTGCAAAAGCCTTACTATACAGAGTTTGAAATATTGACTTTGCATTTTAGATGTTTTAAAACAATCATTGGAGTATAATGAAGTCACAACAATGCAAAACTCCATTAAATCCCCTGCACAACCAGTTATTAAGTCAACTAACACTTTATATTTTACACTACATCTGTAAGTATTCAGACACACTAACAGTTTAATAAGATTGTAGCTCCAGCAGTTCCACTTTAACTGTAACCTGCATGTAAAAGTGTCTCTGTTTACATTTGTACCTCCAGAATGAGCCAAACATGTTAGATCCGTGTTGTGATATGGGTTCAGATCTTTGTCAGAGCAGTTCAGGCTTCATGTGTCAGTAAACCTGATATCTGCCTTCGTCTGGTTCATCCTCATCACAGAACAGAAGAGTTTCCTGCCGCTGTGACTCGCTCGTGATCAAATGAGACTCAGCTGTCACTCCTGCTCAAACTGCTGTGTTCTCTCTGAACCTCAGTCCGGACTCTCAACAATGCCTCACAAAGTAAGAGCTTCTTAATTATCCCTGTCTCATGCATTACTGTCTTTTTTCTAACCTCAATCTTGAAAGCGAGTTGATCCTTCCCATGCAGTCTAAACTGGCTACTTAATAAATAAATAAATAAATAAATCGGCAATAAATAGGCAAACAAAGGGAATTGGACCTAAAGAGCTGAAGTGTAAATGTAGCATAATAATATATAATATATAATACAAATACACACAACAACCAAATCAATCTGACGCTGCATCCCTTTCAGTATTGATTGACTGAAGAGAATAACAGTGTTTTGATTGATTGAACGTATTTATTTATTCAATGTTTTGCCTTTAAATTTTGTGCATTTTTGCCAAATTTCAAATCTGTAGACTCCTTCTTTCAGCTAAATGTGTTGGAGGCGTCACTGTTGTGTCATGATGTGTGTGTGTGTGTGTGTGTGCATCATCTTCAACACTCACACATCCACAGCAGAAGGACAAAGTGCTCTTGTGTCTCTTGTGCCTCTTCATCCCGTTTGTTTAGGAGCACTAATCTGCCCTCATGTGTCAACAAATCTAAATGCTGCTTTGATTTTTCATGTGAGAAAAAACCAACACCTTCCAGTCCAAGACCCTCAGACGCTGTTTCCCTCCAGCTGAGGGCAGAGAGGGGGGGGGGGGGGCTGGATGTACACTCTTATCTGTCTTTCATCACAAGCATCCTAAGCTGCTATAAATGAGGCAGGGCAGTAGAGCTTTGCAATGGTAAATAGGATGTCTGATTGAAAGATTGGCCCACCTGGCCGTGACTGTCAGGAGGCCTCATCCAGACGCAGGCAACCACAAAGCTCAGCCAACGTCCTCCTCCTCCGCCGCCGCTGCCCACCTCCCGCTCTGTGTCGCCCCAAATAGCCTGAGACGAACCCGGCGTCTGAGAAGATTGGTTTCAGAGCGCAGTGACT
>NW_027466891.1:422500-427867 GCF_046128005.1 Genypterus blacodes | reverse complement strand
GACTACATATACTGCGACTTCATGAAGGGGTATACATTTTGCCCCCCGATCACCCTTTTGCCCACATCATGCTAATCTGCTCCTGCTGATCACATGTGAGCACCCAGAGGAGACACGTGACTCTCTGACCAACAATGGGACACAAAGTGAGAGCGGTCATAGACGAGGAAACGCAGAAGAATCCTGCTGAACCAGAGAGACCTGGGATGACGCGGCGTGTTGTCGGCTTTTGTTTTATTGAGTGTAACTTATTTATAAGGGCATCTACACACACATACATTGAGACACACACCCTGCAAACTGCAGAGTGGCAGTTGACCTTTCCTGAGTGCACATGAACCACAGCAGAGTGTGTAGCTGTTTTCCAAGTGTACTTGTGCATGAATGTGTCACTGTGTGTACTGCGCACTAACTCTGGACTTTGTGATCTCAGAATCTGGCAGTACTTTACAGGTGGTAGCTGCGTGTGTGTGTGTGTGTGGGATACTTTGATATGAGGCTGGCATAGTGCTAGCGAGCGCGAGAGAGAGAGAGAAGCTCCCCAGGCGCGGAGCTTTCTTGGCACATCTCTACAATCCCATCATGACGGGGGAACTCGACACTGGGGAGGATATTCCGAAGCTTAGGGACGGGAACAGGGATCCGCAAGCGTCCTGGGTCCGGTGAGGTCGTGTCTGCGCAAACCCACTCACACTTTGTCACTGGAATAAAGTGAAACAGTGCCAAATGGACTGGGATACACGCAAGAAGTCGTACAAATGCTCGAGTGGCTGCACCCGGCGCGCTCATACTCCTGAGCCATTACTGCGCTAATGAACGGAGCGGACGGAGAGACGTTTGGCACGGAGGAAGCATTACACCAGCACATTCAGGCATATGGCATGTGGACCACTGATGGGTACACACATATGGTGCTGGTGGATTCTGCTGCTGCACATGGGAGGAAGGCACAGTGTCGCCTTTGATCCGCCTCCAAGTCACAGTGTATACAGCACGCAAAGTACTCAGAGCCTCGCTGTGTGTGTACGGCAGCAGGATTATTTATTCTATGGAAATTTGGAATCTATGCCCTCTGCAATGCTGTGATTCTAACAGTGTTTGCATCATAAAGTGGAATTCTAGTGTTTGATCTGGTCCTAATACTGTTTTGTGTATAGTTTGGTTATTGTGTGTTCATGCTGAGGATATGAACCATATTTGGGTATATTCCTGTGTGTGTGTGTGTGTGTGTGTGTGTGTGTGTGTGTGTGTGTGTGTGTGTGTGTTTCATAGAGAAAGCCTTTTTGAGGTTTTCTGTGTGTGTGTGATGTTCTGAGAATATCCCAGTGCTTCACCCACCAGATGGTTTTTAAGGATTCTGTCTGTGATGATTTGGAGACCGAATCGTCATAGAAACCAGTCACCATGGTGACACATCATTTCCAGAGATTTTTTCCCCCCGTCCTGATGGAAAGCCTGCGTCGGATTGGCTGGTGTGACAGGGTCGTGACCCCATATCACCACAGGTCATAGATTTCCACCAACAGCCAGCTTCACTTCCTCTCTCTCTCTCTCTCTCTCTCTCTCTCTCTCTCTCTCTCTTCTCTCTCTCTCTCCCTCTCTCTCTTTCTTCTTCTCTCTCTCTCCTTTATTCTTTCCCACCAATTCTCTTGCCTAATCACAGCCCCACTTTTCTTTCATTCTCCCTCCCTCTATCTCTCGTTCACCCTCCATCACTCTCCCATTGGAGATATCAAAGTAAAAGCACCGCAGCCTCTCTCTGTTGTTCTCAGCGGACCTCAATTAAAAACCACTCAAGCTGACCCCTGGTGATTTCCACCAGGAAATGGTGTTTTATTAATGCCTAAGTTGAGCTTACTCTTCAACCACAAATACAATCACTTTGTCCACAGCACATTTCCCGGACTCTCTGGCCGATTCAGACTTTAAGGAAGTAGAAATGTTTGGTAATATTTAGAGACTCGTTTAATAGAGGAACTCAGAATAACAACCGTTAACTTTCTTTGACAGAAATCCAATGGAGGCTATGAACACCGGACACAACACACTCTTGAATAATCCTCAGCGGTGCAAACAGTGACAGTGTGAGCGACGGCTGCTCTCCTTTTCCCTGCAGCCTAATGCCGGCTTTAGAAAGCAGCTCGGGCCGCGTCGCCGTTTTGCGTGATGACTTATTGGCGCTGTGTGTGTGCGCTGAAATAAAGCAGACTGCGAACAGGAAGACGCCGTGGCTGATTGTGCGAGGCCGCGTTTTACTGCTGCCACCAGACCGTGAAATTGTTTATTCTTCAGCTGCCAGTTCTGTGTAAAACAGAAAAGGGATGACACCCCCCTCACCCCCTCCCCCCCCCGCCTCACCCCCCCCCTCTGCCTCATCATCCCAGCCTGACCGCCACATGTGTCAGCCCAGAAAATGAACTCCCCATCGATTAACGGAAATTCTTAATCAACAGCCGCTCTGCTGTAGCCTGGAGTGATTGACGGAAACATATTAACCTATTAAAATGATTGATTATATTTACTCACTTCTCCTCCTATTGTCTTGTGTTTGCTCACCCGGGATGAAAGTGAGCCGGCGCTGTGTTTACATCGTTCCTTTTGTTGTACATCCCTGAGCTGAGAGAGGAGAAGGAGGAGATGAGCCAACCAGGCCAGCGTTCAGTCATTACCATATTTACTTGCTGGCTGCCATCCATGATTTAGTTCTCCTCCCACCCTCTTCACCTGATCTGACCTCTCAGACGGCCGCATCGCTCCAAAACATAACAACACCAGTTGAGCGTCGGGAGCGGCCAAGAAAGGAAGGATTGATGTGCAACTGATGCTGCTCGGAATGAAATCTGGTGTCTGTTTCAAGTTCCCTCAGTGTTTCATCCTCTTCTTCTTCGGCCTTTCTTTTGTGCATTTTGATGAAGAAGAGGTAGAGTTGAAGGTTGTGTGTTAGTGTGTGTGCTGCAGGGGGTCATTATCTCTCTAACGGTGTGTGTGTGATGATCAAACTAACAGAGATTGAAGCCGTTTCAGCGACGCAGAGTCAAATGTGATCAAAGCCGTTTGAGTATGGCGACATAATGTGTAAAAGTCCTCAGCCAAATGAAAAGATGGTGCCTGCCTCTACAGTCAGACCCCCTCCTCAAAGCCGGCTCTGCGCTTGTGTGTGTGTGTGTGTATCCCCTCCACTGTGGATGCCTGTCTGCCCCTCAGTGGGGAAACCGTGGAAGGACATTTTGATCCGGATTTAAGGGGACTGCTCGGTCCTGACACACATTTAGGTAGGTTACTGGGAGAGAAGTGGGTTAGAACTCACATCCTCCTGCTGGTGCGTTCGGCTCAACCTGAGGGGAGGCATTAGAATAATTTATACCCCGAAACAGAGGCAAGCAAGGGGACAAAGGGGGGAAATTTAGATATTGTGTGTGTGTGTTTGTGTATGACCCATTTTGTGTGTTTTAAGACATTTGAATGATGAAGGAGGTGAAAACAAATCCTCCAAACCATCTCTTTGGCCTTCAGCTGTGGCCTCAATATCCGCACATCTTTGAGATCTTTGCACGCCGTCTGCATTTATAATCTGGCAGAGAAACACAGAAGTGTTTAATGTGAATCCAAGCTTCGTTATGAAATCAGTTTCATCTTTGTCTCTCCGCTCGATGATCTAAATTCATTGTCGCTCGCTTGTTTCTGTTGTTCGTGTCTTTGTTCAGTTACTGCTCCTGGCTTTGCCTTCCTCTCTCTTCTTCCCTGCCCCAGGCCTTTGAGCAAGGGGCTGTTATCTGTGTGGGTGGATCTATTTCTCATCAGTCCAATCCACTGCCCTTTAACCTTTCCCTCTTCCTCCGCCTCCTCTCTCCTTCCTGCAGGCGTTGTGGACTTCCTGCTCAAATCAAAGGACAGCAGGATTGTTGCAGCTCAGTTCTATTCTGGAATCCACAAGTTCAGTTATTTATCTATGCTGCTGAAGTCACTCAGAGGTTTAAAGACCTTTATCTGCTATCAGACAAGGATGCAGCCTTCATGTTCCCTTGTTCAGACATAAATGGCCTGAAAGTCACGGAATTTTGAGAGCATCACTCTAATTCATCATTTAATAAGATAAGCGAATGTCAGGATTTTCTTCAGTTTGGGTTTGTGACGGCCGATTTCCTTTTTATTATTGACTTTTTGAAGGCTAAACAACACTTGTTTAATAGATCTGTAATCTGTAGATGAGTCAGTAAGGTATAGAATCATTTGCTGCATCTTATTCCTTCTTTATGAGGATGATGAGCTCTTGTAGTGTGGGAGAGATCCAGGTCGACCACTTTGCTGTACTGTTTGAAGCATTTCCTCTTCTGAGCACTAGAGGGCAGCATATTACAGAGAATACACACACGCAGGCTGGACCAATGATACTGAGCTGTTTCTGCCTCTGTGTAACCTCAGTCCAGATGTTATGTTTCAGTCTGTGTGTTGCTACAGGACAAATGGACTTAATGAGGCATATTATTCATCTTTAAATCAAACAGCAGGGAGACGATCTGCAGAGTTTGAGTCTCCGCATTGTTCTGTGTGACAGTATGGGGTGTGTGTCCGCGTGTTCGGGTCAGTGTTTAACCTCAGGTTGACCCGTGCGGCTCCATATGCCGGCCGTGCCGCGCCTCTTCGCCTCCTTGTCAGCGGGGACTGGCCGTTGTGGCTGCGGAGGTCACAGAGGTCAATGAGATTGATGCTGTGATTGGTCGAGTTGCACCCGAGGGAGTCACACACTAGAAGCACAGGACTCACAAGGGGCTCACCCAAACCACACGGGGGCATTATATATACAAGGGACTGTGTGTGTGTGTGTGTGTGTGTGTGCACTTCTGTATAAATCCTTTTCTGGTGTAAACTGAAGACGTCCTCTCCTGCTTGTCAGTGTAAAGCTCAGTTTGATCACTTCTACTACTAAGATTCACTCAAATGTTCATCTATTAGAACTACAATCACTACTGGTTCTGATTCTACACAGCTGTCAGTACCACACATGCTCCCTCTCCTCTTACTAGTACCTGTAATTCTGCCGTGACTCCTATTTCCGATCCTGCTCCAGTTCCTCCTGCCGCTCCAGCTCCTCCATCTCCGGTCCTTCCTGCTCCTCCTGCAGCACGTGTTGGCTTCAGGTGTGATTTGTTTTAAGTGTTGCGTTTGTGTGTGTTTGTGTGCTTATGGCTGGTTGCCTGGGACACCGTGGACCCGGTCCAGTACTCAGTCCACTTCCAAAAGTTCACCGGCCCTCAGCCAGCGCCCGCTCCGTTGTAGTGGTGATTTTTCTTTGGCTGTAAAACGCTGATGTTTGAAAGCGAGTACACCTTGGCACTGCTTTCTACTACGAGCAGGCAGGGATATGGG